>NC_030817.1:77960084-78082429 GCF_001704415.2 Capra hircus | reverse complement strand
GTTTTGCAGCGTAGATCCATGGATGGGTGAGAGTTGGACTTCTCCATCAGCAGCTCTTCCTGCCTGTTCACTCGATGCTAGTCCTGTGCGCCAGCTGTTGTGGCTGTACTGCTGTACTTTTCAAGGCACAGCACTGTAGGGTTAAAAGTGTTTTCTTTACTTTTGTGTTTGTTTGTTTGTTACACATTATGTGTGATAAAGTATTATAACCTATTACAGTACTATATAGTCGATTGTGTCAGTTGGGTACCTAGGCTAACTTTGTTGGACTTAGGAACATACTGGACTTAACAAACACACTCTCAGAACAGAACTCATTCCTATGTAGGGGACTTATTATAGGTATACCAAATATACAAGCAATAGAAAATATATAGCATTTTTAGTATTTTATTTAGTTTTTATTTAATACAAAATGATGCATATTGTGATACATTTCTGTAACTTGCTTTATGGACTCAATAATAAATCTTGTAGGCCTTATTATATTAACATAGGTTTATATATGTATATATACACTAACATAGGCTCTTCTGCTGCACTGTATTCCATACTATGCATATACTACCCTTTATATGGCCTTCCCCTATTGATGGTTGTCCCTACTGGCCCTGCGTGTAAGGATTGAAGCCCCCTCCCTTACCCAGTGAACGCACCAGACCCGTCAAAGAGGCATTCCAAAGGAGTGTCAGTTCTGCTTAAGGGGCAGTGAAGGAGTCCAAGAGGACACCAAGTTAGTGAACAAAATTAACTTCTGCAAGGTAAGACCTAATTTTTAAAAAAGACATAAGTTCAAAAAATTAATTTTCAAACAGAAAAAGAGAGTGGAGGAGAGTTAGCAGAGATGAAACTAAGAAATTAAGATTTACTTACAGAAGAGGATGAAACTAAAAATGAGGACATTTCATAATCCGACACAGCAAAAGGTCAGAGACAGCTATGAATAACAGCTTTAAGGAAGCTTTTTTTTTTTTTTTCTTCTTTGGCATATTTATTGTGGAGCTGTTACATTTTCTTTATTATTATTATTATTATTTTATTTTGTTTTGTTTTACTTTAAAATACTGTATTGGTTTTGCCATACATCAACATGAATCCACCACGGGTGTACATAAGTTCCGACTCCTGAACCCCCCTCCCACCTCCCTCCCCATACCATCCCTCTGGGTTATCCCAGTGCACCAACCCCAAGCATCCTGTATCCTGCATCGAACCTAGACTGGCGATTCCTTTCTTATACGATATTATACATGTTTCAATGCCATTCTCCCAAATCATCCCACCCTCTCCCTCTCCCTCAGAGTCAAAAAGTCTGTTCTGTACATCTGTGTCTCTTTTGCTGTCTCACATACAGGGTTATCGTTACCATCTTTCTAAATTCCACATATATGTGTTAGTATACTGTATTGGTGTTTTTCTTTCTGGCTTACTTCACTCTGTATAATCGGCTCCAGTTTCATCCACCTCATTAGAATTTATTCAAATGTATTCTTTTTGATGGCTGAGTAATACTTCATTGTGTATATGTACCACAGCTTTCTTATCCATTCATCTGCTGATGGACAACTAGGTTGCTTCCATGTCCTGGCTATTATAAACAGTGTTGTGATTAACATTGGGGTACATGTGTCTCTTTCAATTCTGGTTTCCTTGGTGTGTATGCCCAGCAGTGTGATTGCTGGGTCATAAGGCAGTTCTATTTCCAGTTTTTTAAGGAATCTCCAAACTGTTCTCCATAGTGGCTGTACTAGTTTGCATTCCCACCAACAGTGTAAGAGGGTTTAAGGAAGCATTTTTAAATATATCATTTAAAGGGAACCATTTTTCAAGTTTCTCTAAAAACACATCAAGGGAAAGAGGGGAAACCTCATCCTCAAAATTATTCATAAGCATTCTGTGTACCAGAAATTAGTGAAAATTTTAATCAAGGAAGGCCTCAGCTGTCTTATTTATGAACTTCACATTTATTTACTAGAGGGTTGTTACTGACTGAATCATATCCCCCACCCAAATTCATATGTTGAAGCTTAATTCCCAGTACTCAGAATCTGACTGTATCTGGCCTTTAGTCTTAAGATAAAATGAAGTCATATGGGTGGGTACTAATCCATGTAAGTAGTGTCCTTATAGGAATAGGAAATTTGGACACAGACATGCAAGAAACAGAAGTAAGACTTGGCAAAAGCAGTGAGAAAGGAGTCATGTTTCTCAAACAAATGCAAGAGGCCTCAAAGAAACTAACACTGCCAATACCTAAATCTTAGATTTATAGCATCTAGAACTATGACAAAACAAATGTTTGCTACTTAAGCCACCCAGGCTAAGGTATTTTATTATGGCAGCCTTAGGAAACTATCACAATGGTCAATTTTAATATCATATGAAATGTCACAAAAAAACCTTGAAGTCATCACTTTCCAGGTCTTGGTTCTTTGCCTGTTTGAGTGACCCAAACCTTTATTCCAGAAAGATCTGAGTTTTCAATGGTCCTGGTTTAGTTTTGATTGCTGATATTTTCTATTAAGCTTGACCACTGGACGTGAAAATAGTAAGCGGCTCCAAACACAGTATTCTTTGCTTCCATTGTATGAAAGCAATCCAATATCCTTTTGTTATTCAAGATCAGTCACTCCAGCTAATATGTTCTTTATTCTTCCATGTTGATTTGATGCCTAGAGAGCCCAAAATATCCAGTCTCATTGTCCATTGACTGGAGCCATTGTTTTGCCCTCTAGTGAAAGAATTCTTCTCAAAGGACTAAGATCTCCAGATCTACATGCATAAAATTATCAGCTTGAAAATCTATTAAAGTATGTTAATGGATTATTAGGTGTAACAGTGAGAGGAGCCACTCCCTTCTTTTGATTCCAGGTTCCATGTATTCTGGCTACATGGAGACAGTAACATACAATGGTCTCTGATTCGAAGCACATGCTGAACCCTGTTACACACAGAGCTATCCTATCATGTTGTCTTCCAACTGGTACTATCTAGAAAGTGAAAGTCGCTCAGCCGTGTCCAACTGTTTGCAACCCTATGGACTATACAGTCCCTTCTCCAGGGGATCTTCCCAACCCAGGGATCGAATCCAGGTCTCCCACATTGTGGGCAAATTCTTTACCAGTTGAGCCACCAGGGAAGCCCAAGAATACTGGAGTGGGTAGCCTATTCCTTCTCCAGCAGATCTTCCTGACCCAGGAATTGAACAGGGGTCTCCTGCATTGCAGGTGGATTCTTTACCAGCTGAGCTAACAGGGAAGCCCTGGTTAATTACTGGAAAAGTCCAAGTTGTTAATTTCATAGATAAAGTAGCTCAAGATTTTCATTTTATTCTTCATATAATTTATTATTGTAGAAACTTCTAAAAATCATACAATTATATAAATAACAATGAATTATTAATAAAAAGAAAGAAGGCAGGGACCCAGGGAAGAAGGAAGACCACTTTGATTTCACAGGCAGAGTTAGGGTTGGGAGGTTGGATTATGATCGCCCAGCTGCTTGGGGTCCTTGGTATAGGACTTATTTTTCTTCAAACTCAGCTTGAGTTCAGAATCAAAAGGAAAACTTCAAATCAAAAACTTCTCCTAGATAAAGCGCCCCCTATAGTCTTACAGGATGTGTGATTTAACCAACGACAGTGAGTCACCTGGAAAGAGAGGTAGAAGAGACTGTGATCCAAAAACAGAAAGGAAGGGTGGGAGGGAAAGAGACAGTAAATGAGCATACATTGCCTGTTCTTAATTGTGTTTCTCCAATACCCCTTTTACTTTCCTTATATTCATCCAGCAATCACTTAAACACATTTATTACAAACCATATCAGTAGGTCCTAAAATTATTGTTATTTTCAGACTCACCGTTTAACTAAGATAAATCATGGTCACAATCTACTCGTTCCCTTTATATTTTGAGAGCTCCTATGCACGTATCTCCTATACATTATGCTGCTGCTGCTGTTTAGTCATTAAGTTATGTCCAACTCTTTGCAACCCAGTGGACTCTAGCCCACCAGGCTCCTCTGTCCATGGGATTTTCCAGGCAAGAATACTAGAGTCGGTTGCCATTTCCTTCTCCAGGGTATTTTCCCAACCCAGGGACTGAACCCACATCTCCTGAATTGGCAGGTGGATTTACCGCTGAGCCACCTGGGAAAAACCCCTCATTCATTATAGTGTAGGCCAGAAAACCCCCTCCTCCTCCTTCTCCTCTTTCTCTAGAGTACTCATTATGTTCCAAGTCCTTAAGAACACAAGGACTATAAAAACTTCTTATACAATTCTTCCCATCCTAGACAAAAAGTTAATATGGATCACAAATTTATACTGGTTCCAGTATCATCTTAGTATTCATCAAAATTCTTATCAATATTCTAGCAAAGTTTGAATTGCTAAACTTACTACCTGATTAGTTATGACAATTTTAACATATAAAAATCAAACTCTAACATTCTAACAGTGAAATCATATAAGAACAGGGTGAAAGCAAGGCAGGGGGAAAAATGTTCATTACTGAAAGAAAGCAGCAAAGGAGTTATATTCACAAATTTCTGCTGTAGATTTATAGAATTTAAGAGAATACCAAAAGAATGAGAAGCTACCTTTATAACTGAGAAAAATTCTTCAAATATGAGGAATTCTAAGTCTCCATTCTCCTTAGGTACTATTCTTAAAGAGTTGCCAGAACTAATATGACTATAACAGTTTTCTAAGCCCTGTAAGATTCTAATCAATCTCTTAGTGTTAACCAACTTCAGAAGTCCTCCTAAGTGAAATAAATATTCAGAGAAAATATTCTAACATTTTGTGACCAACACAGTGAGACCCAGTGGGGGGAAAAAATCAAGCAAATTGTCTGTGAATGACCCAGAAAGGAGGCAAATTTTCAGGGAAAGAACATGAGCAGTTCATCTTTAGTTTACTATCTTGAGCAAGACGCAAAGTGTTAAATGAAAACCCATACAGTCAAGCCCTTAAAACAGTCAACCTAAAGGCAAGTCCTTAAGCATCTGATTAGTACATGATAGGAACATTCTAGGATCTTAACTATTTATTGTTACTTGGTTTCTAAAGCAAGTAAAAAGTTCCCGAAATAAAATTTACCAGACATGGAACTGTAGGCTTATATAAAAGTACCTCTGTCTGCTCAGCTCTCTTTGCCTCATTTGCAATCATATAGCAAAAGATCATTTAAAATAAAACAAGAAGCGATCGTGAGTGTCTGAAAACTCCACTACCATGAGTGGTTTGTGTTCAACTCCTCCTGCAGTCCCACGCACTGTGGCACTCAGTGCACAGAAGTACTCAGCTGAGTCACGCCAATGGGCTGAGAATTTCCTCAGGTTGAAGGAAAAATCACTGCTCTTAAATTCAGCCACGAGGCCTCTAATGCCTTGAACCACGGTGTTCCCTGAAAAGTACTTGAGGAGCAGCTGGGGTCTTTGCCTAGGGTACTGGATGTACCAGAAGAGATAGAGAGTTGCACTGTGAGAATAGTTACACTTCAGCTCCAATGAGGTTCCTTCAGAGACCAAAACAGGGTCATCAGGCTGGGTCACTGACTGGCCTCTGGAATCTCCTGCAAAATCAATGTCATGTCAGTAAAAGCAATGCAGACATCACTATAAAAAGAATTGTACTTGTAGTAAGAGTCTGTAGAACTACAGACCACTAAGAAACTTTACTCACTAGGGGCAAATATCATCCCCAGTACTGAGATGAGCAGCAGCAGCATGGCTGAGCAGTGGAAACGCTGTGAAGTCTTTTCTGAATGATCTCCCCTGAGCAGACAGGAAAGTGGCAGGAGAAAGAAATTTAAGTCTGGACAAGTTCCTTGCTAAGATAAAAACGCAAATGCTGCTGAGATGAGCCTGCAGTTTTCTGATGTTTGATGTCTGATTCCTCTCTCTTGCCTCCGCAAAGAACTCAGCAAGCTGCAGGGAGGAAGGACTGAACAGAGGAAGCTGAACAAGATCTTTAGTTTGTGCACATCATCTTCTGAAGGCCAAATGTAGAACAAAGATCCCAAGGCCCCACATGTCTTCCTTTTATTTTCTGAGCTACATCAAAAACGTCTGTCTTCCCAATGTGCTTTTACCGTCCCAAATCTATGAGGGTGTGTTAGTCCTAGAGTCTACAGAAAATGAAGACAAAGAAAAGAAAGTGAAGTCACTCAGTCATGTCCGACTCTTTGCAACCCCATGGACTGTAGCCTACCAGGCTCCTCTGTCCACGGGGTTCTCCAGGCAAGAAGACTGGAGAGGGTTGACATTTCCTTCTCCAGGCAATCTTCCCCACCCAGGGATCGAACCTGGGTCTCCCGCATCGCAGGCAGGCGCTTTACGGCTGAGCCATCAGGGAAGCCTATAGAAATTAGATGTCATATAAAAGTAGAGTAACAAGTTAGTTCACTAAGAAATCAGTTTATAAAAGGTGTCTCAGAGTTGGAATTTGAGTCTATGAGAATCTTTGGAATTAGGCTAAATGCCTCAGACAGTTCTGTCATGGTGGTGATGGAAGATGGCAGAGATGTTTTCTTTGACTAATGCTCATGAGTCCACATGATGCTTGTGAAATCTTTTAGTTGTAAAGACAAAGCCCAAAACTATAAGACATTGATGAAGAAAATTTAAGGAGACACAAATAAATGGAAAGATATATTGTCCTCATGTACTGGAAGAATTAATATTGTTAAAATATTCATACTACCCAAAGCAATCTATAGGTTCAATGCATGCGGGCATGCTCAGTGGTGTCCAAATCTTGCAACCTCACAGACTGTACCCTGCCAGGCTCCTCTGTCCATGGAATTTTCCAGGCAAGAATACTGGAGCAGGTTGTCATTCCCTGCTCCAGGGGATCTTGCCGACACAAGGATCGAACCCACGTCTCCTGAATTGGCAGGCGGATTCTTTACCACTGAGTCACCTGGGAAGCCCATAGTTTCAATGTAATCCGTATCAAAATGCCAATGGCACTTTTCACAGAAGTAGAAAAAATAATATCCAAAATTTTATAGACCTAAAAATGATCCTGAATATCCAAAGCAATCTTGAGAAAGAATAGCGAAGTAGGAGGCATCACACTTTCTGACTTCAAGCTATATTACAAGCTATAGCAATAAAACTGTTTGCTGCTGCTGCTGCTAAGTCACTTCAGTCATGTCTGACTCTATGCCACCCCATAGATCACAGCCCACCAGGCTCCTCCGTTCATGGGATTTCCCAGGCAAAAGTGCTGGAGTGGGCTGCCATTGTCCTCTCCATAAACTGTTTGATAATGACATAAAAACAATCACACTGATCAATGGAATGGAATAGAGAGCCCAGAAAAAAATTCACATATATATGACCAGTTAATTTACAATTAAAGAATATACAATGGATCAAAGACAATGTTTTCAATAAATGGTGATGAGAAAACTGCACAGTCACAAGCAGAGGAATAAAAGAGCACCCCTATTATACTCCATAAAAAAAAACTCAAAAAGGTTTAAAGACTTGATCATAAGACCCCCCAAAAAATAAAACTCATAGAAGAAAACATTAAGCTATTTTCAATAACATATATGCATCATGAAAGCATTAAAGTAATGAAATAAGTCAGAGAGATACAGACAAGTATTTAATGATATTACTTACATATGGAATCTTAAAAAAAAAAAAAAAAAAGCTTATGGAGAACAGATCGGATATTGCCAGAGGTAGCGGTCAGTACTTCGGTGCAATCTCAAAATCTGAAGAATGATCTCTGTTTGTTTCCAAGGCAAACCATTCAATATCACAGTAATGCAAGTCTATGCCCCAACTATTAATGCTGAAGAAGCTCAAGTTGAATGGTTCTAAGAAGACCTAGAAAACCTTTTAGAACTACGGCAAAAAAAGATGTCCTTGTCATCACAGGGAACTGGAATGCAAAAGTAGGAAGCCAAGAGATACCTGGAGTAACCAGCAAGCTCGGCCTTGGAGTACAAAATGAGGCAGGGCAAAGGCTAACAAGAGTTTTGCCAAGAGAACACTCTGGCCATAGCAAATACCCTCTTCCAACAACACAAGAGAGACTCTACAGATGAATATCACCAGATGGTCAATAGCGAAATCCGATTGTTTATATTCTTTGCAGCCAAAGGTGGAGAAGCTCCACACAGTCAGCAAAAACAAGACCAGATCTACTGCTTTGGGTCCAGAATTTTGGTTTTGTCCTCTCCCCACTCTACCTTCTAGTGGATTCTGTCACCTAATTAGGTTAAAAAGTTGGTTCTGCCATGAAAATATTATTGTGTTTCCCTCAAATGAACCTATGTTAATTAGGGTACACTGTCATAACCAAGATATCCCTCCTTTCACCCCAAATGCACTGGCTTAAAGAATGTGACCGCTCTCTCAAATAACCACCTCTACTGAGGTGAGAGATCAGGGTGACAGAGCAAATCTGCTCCATGCAGTGATTCAGGGGTGCAGGCTCCTTGCTTTGTGGTGCTTTTCATCCCCTAGGGTATTGCCTTGACTTACACATGGATGTCACCAGATGGTCAATACCAAAATCAGATTGATTATATTTTTTGCAGCCAAGATGGAGAAGCTGTATATACAGTCAGCAAAAACAAAACCAAGAGCTGACTGTGGCTCAGATCATGAACTCCTTATTGCCAAATTCAGACTTAAATTGAAGAAAGCAGGGAAAACCACTAGGCTATTCAAGTATGACCTAAATCAAATCCCTTACAATTATACAGTGGAAGTAACAGATAGATTTGAGGGATTAGATCTGATAGACAGAGTGCCTGAAGAATTACGGAAGGAGATTTGTAACATTGTACAGGAGGCAGCGATCAAAACCATCTCCAACAAAAAGAAATGCAAAAGGCAAAATGGTTATCATAATTGAGAAAAGAAGAGAAGCTAAAGGCAAAGGAGAAAAGGAAAGATATAGCCATCTGAATGCAGAGTTCCAAAGAATAGCAAGGAGAGATAAGAAAGCCTTCTTAAGTGAACAACGCAAAGAAATAGAGGAAAACAATAGAATGGGAAGGACTAGAGGTCTCTTCAAGAAAATTAGAGATGTCAAGGGAACATTTCATGCAAAGATGTGCACAATAAAGGATAGAAATGGTATGGACCTAACAGAAGCAGAAGATATTAAGAAATGGCAAAAATACACAGAAAAACTATAGAAAAAAGATCTTAATGACATAAATGACCATGATGGTGTGATCACTCACCTAAAGCCAGACATCTTGGAGTGTGAAGTCAAGTGGGCTTTAGGAAGCATCACTATGAACAAAGCTTGTGGAGGTGATGGAATTCCAGCTGAGATATTTTGAATCCTACAAGATGATGCTGTGAAAGTGCTGCACTCAATATGTCAGCACATTTGGAAAACTCAGCAGTGGCCACAGGACTGGAAAAGGTCAGTTTTCACTTCAATCACAAAGAAGAGCAATGCCAAAGAATATCCACACTACCACACAATCACACTCATTTCACTTGCTAGCAAAAGAATGCTCAAAATTCTCCAGGCAGGCTTCAACAGTATGTGACCCGAGAACTTCCAGATGTTCAAGTTCAGTTTAGAAAAGAAAATTATATTCATGATAATTTCTGAAAATTAAACTCAGATTTATGATATGAGAATTTTTTAGGTGCAGTTGCCACATTAAATTATTACAGGGCAAGTTTTCAAATTTAGACAATTTTGTACATGTTCTGTATGATTGATATAAAATGAAAAAAGTCAAGACTGAGAACATATTACTAGAAAGTTAGTTTGGACAGCTGTTCCTAAGTGACTTAAAAGGAGCTTCCAGACCACAGATTACGCAACCACTCAACCACCATTTCTGGTCTGGGATCTGCAGGTGCATATTTCAGCTGGAGTTCTGCAGCAGGGAAGCTCTCTTTTATTAAACTCTGGGGTTTTTGTTTAGCTATTCCCACTACTTCAAGCACTGTGAGCTCCCAGAGAGCACAGAAATACTCTGCAGAATCTTCCAGCTGTAAATCCGAAATGGTGAGGCTGATGGATTTACGAGCTTTCTGAAAATTTACAGAGTAGCGGCCATTCCTTGCATTCTGGCCAGAAGAAACCTGATGAATAAGGTAAATCATCTCTCCACTGGGAAGCAGCTTGTACCAAAACAGGTAGTAAGAGCTCCAGGTTGTTCCATACCGACAGTTCAGGGTGACTGACTGTCCCAGTTGACTGGATATGTCTGGTTGGTCTTGAATAACTCTCTGCGCCACACCAGATCCTGTGGGGAAAAAAGTCAGGAAACACAGCTGAAGTAATGAACAAAATAATGTAGGAATTAGACTAATTTGGAACCCAAAGAAAACTCAAATTGAAATCATAATAAGTATGCTTTTCTCCAGTCTTCCTTTCCTCCCAAGTCCCTGAGAAGCACCATGCATCTGTGTGCAGTCCTTTCACCCTGAACATGTGCACTCATGTTTGGAATCATCCCTACCAGAGAAGGTGAAGGCCAGGGACACCCAGAGCAGGCTGAAGAGCGGCATGAAGCATGGATTTCCCTGCACAAATGTGCTGAGTTTCTGCCTCAAGCAGAGAGTTCAGTGTCTTTGAGTGCTTGGGAGTATATATACATACTACCCAGTACCTGTGTGACTCCCCCCAACGGGAAGTGGGGTTTGTCATGTTCATAGGCCACGTGGTCTGTGCACACATGGGAAAAAAGTCTGGCTCACCACAAACTTTATTTTGTCTACTTGTCTTTTCCTGGTAATTGAGTTAGGCTGATCCTAAAAAGGAGTATGGAAAAAAGCAATTAGTATTAAAGGTATGAGCTGAGGGGAACTGAATTTTAAAGTTGACAAATATTGATTATCATCCAGTAAAATAATTTTACCAGCTCATTTAAGATAGAATTTACTATAGGCTATGAACTCTTTTTGTAACTTACTTACTGATCATTCATTTAGCCTATACTTACCTTTCCTCCATTCAGAAGCAATGATTTTTTCAAAACACACAGATTTTCAGCTTTCTTTGTGAAAAGCTATCTTGTCTAAAATAGTTAACTTATCTTTTTTTTTTTTTTTCTTAACTGGGTTTTAGGGCTCTATTTAGATTTTTTAGAAGTGAGTGAAGTAGCTCAGTCGTGTCCGACTCTTTGCAACCCCTTTGACTCTAGCCTACCAGGCTCCTCTCTCCATGGGGCTCTCCAGGCAAGAATACTGGAGTGGGTTGCCATTCCCTTCTCCAGGGGATCTTCTCGACCCAGGGATCAAACCCAGGTCTTCCGCATTGCAGGCAGACGCTTTAACCTCTAAGCCATCAGGAAAGCCCCAGTAAATAAAATTAAAATTACTTTAACATGAAATGAAGAAACATCAGTTCTTTTGACTTTCAGAATCTATTCATTTATATGTGTTTTTATGAAACTGTAGCAGGAATAAAATATTGTTCTTTTGAAATCCGACATTGAATCTTATTTATTAGACTTTGAGGAGGATCAGGATACTCAGTCTTGTTGCCTCTACAAGGAGAATTGTACTTATTAGATCCTGTGCCCTAGAAGTGTACCGATGTCACTCTGAAAGCTATACGATATTGATGAAGAAAACTGAAGATAATGCAAGTAAATATAAAAATATTTCATATTCATGGGTTTTAAGAATAAACAATGTTAAGATGTCCTCTGAACTAGAGCAATCTATAGATTTAATGCAACTCCTCTCAAAATAGTCATGGCATTTTTCATTCAAATAGAACAAATAATCCTAAAATTTGTATAGAACCACAATAGACCACAAATAGTCAAAGCAATTTTGAAAAAAATAAAACAAAAACAAAGTTGAAGGTATCATAGTCCCTGACATCAAAATATGCTTCAAAGGTGTTATAATCTAAAATTTACATTGTTGGCCCCAAAACAGAGATTCAGTCAATGGAACAGAATAAGGAGTCTGGATTTTAACCCTTGTATACATGGTCAATCAATCTATAACAAAGGAAGCAAGAATAACCAACTGGGGGAAAGACTGCTTCTTCTGTAAGTAGTGTTAGACAACTAGACAACTAGATGTTAAAGAATGAAATTAGAATATTTTCTCACAGCATATACTAAAATAAACTCAAAATGGATTAGAGACTTAAATATAAGACCTGAACTCATAAATTCTTAAAGAAAGTATAGGCAATACACTTTATGACATTCATCTTTGCTATATTTTTGAATCTATTTCCTCAGGGAAGGACAAAAAAGAAACGACACAGAAAATAGTATCTAATTAAATTAAAATATTTTGCACAGTGAAATAAACCATTAACACACAAAAAAGGCAACCTATCAAATGGGAGAAGATACTTGGAAGTGATTGGTCAATAAAGGGTTAATGTCCAGAATATATAAAAAACTTTTGCACACAATATCAAAACTACAGGCAGAGGACATGAATAGGCATTTTTCCAAAGAAACATACAGATGGCAAACAGACACATGAAAAGATGTTCAACATCTCTAATCATCAGGTAAGTGCAAATCAAAACCACAGTGAGATCTCACCTCACTCCTACCAGAATACAATCATGACAAAAATGAAAAATAATTGAGTATTGTCAAGCATGTGGAGAAAAAGGAAAACTTGTGTATTCCTGCTAGGAAAGTAAGCTGGTGTAGCCTCTTTAAAACAATATGAAGATTCCCCCAAACAATAAAAATATAACTACTATATGATTCGGGGCTTCCCAGGTGGCTTAGTGATAAAGAATCCACCTTCAGTGCAGGAGACACAGTTTTGATCCCTGGGTCAGGAAGATCCCCTGGAGTAGGAAATGGCAGCCCACTCTAGTATTCTTGCTGGGAAAATTTCCAGAGATGGAGGCACCTGGCGATCTACGTTTCCATGAGGTTGCAAAGAGTCGAACATGACTGCAATGACTTAGCATGCACATGCATTATATGATTCAGCAATTCCTCTCCTGGGTATCAGAAGAAAACAAAAACACTGATTCAAAAATATCTATGCACCCAAATGTTCACTGCAACATTATTTCCAATAGTGAAGATATTTAGAAACAACCTCAGTTTTCAGTCATATGAATGGATCTAGAAGATATATATGTGTGAGTGTGTGTGTGTATAATAGAATATTACTAGCCATAAAAAAGAATAAAATTTTGCCAGTTGGGGACAGCATGATAGACCTGGAGGATATTGCACTTAGTGAAATGTCAGATAGAGAAAGACAAATACTGTATGCTTTCACTTTTATATGAAATCTAAAAAGTAAAACAAATTAACAAATATAACAAAACAGAAACAGACTCAGACATATAGGGAACAAACTATTGGTTACTACAGGGGAAAGGGGTGGGTGTAGGGGTGAAATAGGTGAAGGGGACTAAGAGGTAGAAACTTCCACTTACAAAGTAAATAAATTAAAACTAGGTAATGTGCAGTGAAGGGAAAGAATCAACCCTGCCAAGAACTTGACTGTAGCCAGTGAAACTGATTTTAGACTTCTTGCATCCAGAACTGAAAGAGGATAAATTTGTTTCAAGTGATCAATTCATATATGAACACTGAACAAATATTTCCTGTTTGCTTTGCCCCAGTCATAGGATGAGATGTGAGTATTTGCAATTTGCAAATGTAATTGCAATTGTGAGTTGTTTGTATTTGCAATTATGGTAAGGCAGATTTGAGTATTCTTGAGACACCCAGCTAAACTGGATAACATCTTTATTGGAGTCATTTTCAATCCTTTTAGATCCTTTCACTTTTTATCGTTTTGGTGTCCAGCATATTGTGTTTAAATATTTACTTTAAATCTGTAGTCTTATCTAGATACTCTCCTAGCTACAAGTCAGAGGTTCTAGTGCAAAAGGAAATATAGGAGATATTCAGAAGGGAAAAGACCAAGTCCCAAATTCATTGGGCTGAAAAGTGTTTGTGGTTAAAACTGTACCCCTGTAGGTAAGAAATACTAAACAGTGCAAATACCTGGTAACGCGTCATGGTGTGACTGTGGCTGGAGGACGGGCTGAGCCCCGCGGAGGGTATGAGTACAGGCTGCAGGGCTGCAGGTGCTTGGGGAGCACTACGCTGCACAGCACAGAAGCAAGTGCCTGAGTCTGTGGTCTGTGAAGAGGAAACATGCAGTGAGCTGCAGCATTCTGTGGGTATTGTCATGGTGTTTAATCTTCCATCCTGCTTTGTCCCTGAAGGAATGTAAAACAGAAGGATGAGGCCCCCGGGGTTCTGACGGAACCACTACGCATTGTCTGTGAGGGTGGAGAAATTACACCACAATGTAGAGCTGGCTCCCTCCTGTAGACTCAGGGCTGGAGGACTCTGCTCCACATCCACCCCTCTCACACTTGATGAGAAAGAGAGAAACAGTCACAGGTGAGGGTCACAGTAGTGTAGTGTAAATCGCTCAGTAATGTCCCACTCTTTGCGACCCCATGGACTATACAGAGTCCATGGAATTCTCCAGGCCAGAATACTGGAGTGGGTGGCCTTTCCCTTCTCCAAGGGATCTTCCCAAACCCAGGGATCAAACCCACGTCTCCTGCATTGCAGGCGATTCTTTACCAGCTGAGCCACAGAGCTCCTGCAAAACCCTGAAAGTGCCCTCAGGAATGATGAGGATAGAAAGTCTATAGAACTTGTGAGCTCCTGCTTCTCCCTCCCACAACGCTATAGCTACTCAATCCTTCAGATTCCCCTGTGGGGCAGCCCCAACTCACAGCAAACCTGGGCAAACAGAAGCCCCAGCACAGTGTCCACTTGCCTCTTCATGACACTTTGCTTTGCTGCTGGGAACAAAATTTTCACCTTAAGATACACAGTAAACCCTGGGTGGTGAGGGTCATGACTTGCCCGGAAATGTTCCTGCTCCTGCAACCAATCAGCTCAGCCAACAAACCCTGCTCAGGTGACACTGACAGGAAGCGCCACCTACCATCATCAATTCCATGGAGAATACTGAACTTAAGAAAACAAGATTTTTTATTTTGTAAAATAAACAACAACAACCAAAAAAAAAAACAAAGAAAAATAATCCAAGATGTCTTTGAGAACCAAACTCTTCCAGGATTCTGTTTGTCTTCAAAAAACATGCCAACTTCCTAAAAATAACACTGCCTGAGACCCTGAGTCTTTTAAGCTACCAGATCTCGGGAGGTTTGTGTTCATCTCCCCTTGAAGTCCCAGGCACCATGTCACTCAGAGCACAGAAGTGCTAGGCTGAGTCTTTCCAATGGACTGATGTTTTCCTCCAGTGGAAGGAGTTCTCACTCCTGTTAAATTCAGCCTCAAAACAGTAGATGTCTGAAACAAGGCTGTCTTTAGATGCATACTTCAGGAGAAACTGGAGTCCTTGGTTAGGGTACTGCACATACCAGAAGAGATTTGTTTGAGCAGATGAGTGGTTGCACCTCAGCTCCAGAGGGGGTCCTTCAGAGACAGTGATGTGGCCACCGGGCTGGTCACTGACTGGGATCTAGCTCCTCCTGAAGCATCAGCGCTGAATCAATGAACTCGGCTAAAACAAAAAGTCTCTCTTCAAAGTCAGATTGGAACAATGCTCCATGCGCAGACAAGGGAGTAAAACGGAATGCCAGTCAGGCAGGAGCGGAAGCTCCTCAAGGTGGGCCCGCAGTCCCGGCAGGGCAGCGCAGAAGTGGTGAGAGCCTTTCTTGGAGATCCTGCACAAACAAAAGTCCGAAGACTGGCTGGCTTGAACCCAGGTTGCTCTGAGGTTGAGGTATGACAGAAGATTTAGATTTCTCCTCCTGAAGGAGATTGTAGGGAGTGTTAGGAAGAGAGGCTGTCTTAACAGAACTGCTTGCCTCCAGTGTCTGAGATGCTTTACTTATCATTGTGTAAAAATGTCAGAATATCTCTTTAAACTGTAAAGAAAGGAAGTTTTTGTGAGTTTATTCTGATCTTATACAGAAAGCCATTTCCAATTTATTCAACAGCCTCCTCTATCAGCCAGATGGAGAAATAAAGAGAAGTTCACATTTTTATGAACCTTCTTCACTCCCTTCCTGCCCTTGTATGGTTGAATTTAAAGCATTAAAATTATGCAGAGAAGAGACCTTATGTTTTGTAGGCCCTGAAAGTTATAAACCTGGGCTTTTTAAAAGAACACAAAATTATGAATAAAATTGAATATAAAATAATTTTTAGAATGAGAAACAAAACTATAGGAAATTACAATCTCAAAAACAAAAACCACAAGCCATATATATCTAGAAAATGATACAATATTTCAGTAGTTATTTCCCTGCCACATTTCTATAATACTTTTTTTTTCTATGTTCTTTGCCTTCATAATTTGTTTCTTCATATGACATTAAATTTGTTAGTACTTCTTATCTAGAGAAAATAAAGATAATTTGGTCTTTACTCCTAGCATACTTGATAATTTATCTTAATATTCACAGTTTATTTTTAGTAATGCATGAACATTTTTAGGATTAGAGTCAAATTTGGGAATTTTCTATCAAGTTACTATGTGTTACAAGATTTCATTATATTTCAAGTTTTCTTATTCTATAACCAATTCTAAGCACTATGAACTAATGCAACACATTTATTAAGCCTGTTATTTTCCTTTTGTTGTGTAATAAATTATCATGAACTTTGTGATTTAAAACAACATCCATTTATCTCATAGTTTCTGTATGTCAGAAGTCACGGCACAGCTAAGCTGGATCTCACAAATCTGCAATCATGGAGTCAACTAACACTGTGGTCTTGTCTGAGGCTTGAGGGTCCTCTTCCAAACTCATGTGATTGTGGCAGAATTCATTTCCTCATAGACATAGCCATCATGACAGCTTGCTCCCTCAAGCCTGGGTGAATCTCTCTAATCTGAGAAAAAGCTTAAGCCTTCTTTGAAAGAGCTTACCTGATTAAATTAAGCCCACCAAAGACAATCTCCCTATTGATTCACTCAAGTTCAAACTGATTAGGCACTTTAACTACATCTCCAAATCTCCTTCCCTTTGCCATATAATAAAATGATAACAAGAATGATATCTAATACAATCACCAAGAACATAGAAGAAATAAAGAATAAGCAAACAGATGAATAACACAATTACTGAAAGTAAAAACCCTCTAAAAGAAACCAATAGCAGAATAACTGAGGCAGAGAAATGGATAAATGAGCTAGAGGATAGAATGGTGGAAATAATTGCTGAAGAGCCAAATAAAGGGAAAGGAACGAAAAGACTTGAGGAAAGCCTCAGAGACCTTTGGGACAATATTAAATGCACCAATATTTGAGTTATAGGGGCCCCAGAGGAAGAAGAAAAAAAAAAAGAATGGCAATGAGAAAATTTTTGAATTAATTATAGTTGAAAACTTCCTCAACATGGGAAAGGAAATAGTTAATCAAATCCAAGATGCACAGAAAGTCCCCTACAGGTTAAACCCAAGGAGAAACACATTGAGACACATATTAATCAAGCTAATGGAGGTTAAGCACAAAGAAGGAGTGTTAAAAGCAGCAAGGGAAAAGCAACAAGTACCATACAAGGGAAAATCCATATGATTAACAGAAGATCTTTCAGCAGAAACTCCATAGACCAGAAGGGAATGGCAGGGTATATTTAAAGTACTAAAAGAGAAAAATCTACAACCACAATTACTATACTCAGCAACGATCTCATTCAAAATTGATGGAGAAATCCAAAGCTTTATGAACAAGCAGAAATTAAGGGAAATCAGCACCACCAAACCAGCCTTGCAGCAAATACCAAAAGGGACTTACATAGCCAGTAAACACAAAAGAAAGGGAAGACCTACAAAAGCAACTCCAAAACAATCAAGAAAATGCCAACAGGAACATATGTATCAATAATTACCTTAAATGTAAATGGATTAAATGCACCAACCAAAGATACAGACTGACTGAATGGATACAAAACTCAGACCCATATATATGCTGCCTACAGGAGACCCACTTCAGACCTAGAGACACAGGCAGACTGAAAGCAAAGGGATGGAAAAAGATATTCCATGTGAATGGAAACCAAAAGAAAGCTGGAGTGGCAATCCTTATTTCAGACAAAATAAACTTTAAAATAAAGAATATCATAAGAGACAAAGAAGGACACTACATAATGATCAAGGGATCAATCTAAGAAGAAGACATAACAATTGTAAATGTCTATGCACCCAACGCAGGAGCAGCTCAATACAGAAGGCAAACACTAAGAGGCATAAGAGGAGAAATCAACAGCAGCACAGTAATAGTAGGAGACTTTAACACCCCACAGTCATCAATGAACAAATCATCAAAACAGAATCAATAAGGAAACACAAACCTTAAATGAAACATTAGACCAAATGGACCTAATTGATACCTTCAGGACTTTCCATCCAAATGCAGAAGAATATACTTTCTTCTCAAGTGCACATGGAATATTCTCCAGGATAGACCACATCTTGGGCCACAAATCAAACCTCAGTAAATTTAAGAAAATTGAAATTGTATCAAGTATCTTCTCTGATCACAATGCTATGAGACTAGATATCAACTACAGGAAAAAACAGCAAAAATAAAAACACAAACTCATGGAGATTAAACAATACATTACTAAATAACAAAGAGGTTACAGAAGAAATAAAAAAAGAAATCAAAAGATTCCTAGAAACAAATGACAATGAAAACATGAATATCCAAAAGCTATGGGACTCAGAAAAAGCAGTTCTAAGAGGGAAGTTTATAGCGATACAATCATACCTCAGAAGCAAGAAAAACATTGAATAGACAACCTAACTCTACATCTAAAGCAGCTGGAAAAAGAAAAACAAAAATCCCCTAAAGTCAGCAGAAGGAAAGTGATCATAAAAATCAGAGCAGAAATAAATGAAAAAGAAATGAGGGAAACAATAGCAAAGATAAATAAAACTAAATTCTTTGAGATTAGCAAAATTGACAAACCACTAGCCAGATTCATCAAGAAAAGAAAAGGAGAAAAATCAAATTAATAAAATTAGAAATGAAAAAGGAGAGGTTACAACAGACAATGCAGAAACACAAAGGATCATAAGAGAGTATTATGAGCAACTATATGCTAATAAAATGGGCAACCTAGAGGAAATGGACAGATAGTTAGAAAAGACCAGCCTCCGAAGACTGAACCAGGAAGAAATAGAAATTATGAACAACACAGTTACAAACACTGAAATTGAAACAGTGATAAAAAATCTCCCCCAAAACAAAAGCCCAGGGCCAGATGGCTTCACAGGGAAATTCTATCAAACTTTCAAAGAAGAACTAATACTGTTTTTCTAAAACTCTTCCAAAAAATTGAGGAGGAAGGAACACTTCCAAACTCATTCTACAAGGCTACAATCACCCTGATACCAAAACCAGAAAAAGACAACAAGAAAAAAGAAAATTACAGGCCAATATCACTGATGAACATAGATGCAAAAATCCTCAACAAAATTCTAGCAAACAGAATCCAACAACACATTGAAAAACTCATACACCATGATCAAGTCAGGAGTATGCCAAGGATGCAAGGATTCTTCAATATATGCAAATCAATCAACATGATATAGCATATCAACAAACTGAAAGATTAAAAACCATATGATCACCTCAATAGATGCAGAAAAAGCCTTCAACAAAATTCAGCATACATTTATGATAAAAAAGACTCAAAAAATGGGCATAGAAGGAACCTACCTCAACATAGTAAAGGCCATATATGAAAAGCCCACAGCAAACATTATTCTCAATGGTGAAAAACTAAAAGCTTTTCCTCTAAGATCAGGAACAAGACAAGGGTGTCCACTCTCATCACTATTATTTAACATAGTTTTGGAAGTCCTAGTTTCAGCAATTAGAGAAGAAAAAGAAATAAAAGAAATCCAGAATTCTGGGAGGTGGATCATAGAGGATCCTGCTGTGATTTATGTCAGAATTCTGGAAATAAAAGCAAAAATAAACAAATGGGATCTAATTAAAATTAAAAGCTTCTGCACAACAAAGGAAAATATAAGCAAGGTGAAAAGACAGCCTTCTGAATGGGAGAAAATAATAGCAAATGAAGCAACTGACAAACAACTAATCTCAAAAATATACAAGCAACTTATGCAGCTCAAATCCAGAAAAATAAATGACCCAATCAAAAAATGGGCCAAAGAACTAAATAGACATTTCTCCAAAGAAGCCATACGGATGGCTAACAAACACATGAAAAGATGCTCAACATCACTCATTATTAGAGAAATGCAAATCAAAACCACAATGAGGTATCACTTCACACCAGTCAGAATGGCTGCGACCCAAAAATCTGCAAGCAATAAATGCTGGAGAGGGTGTGGAGAAAAAAGGGAACCCTCCTACACTGTTGGTGGGAATGCAATCTAGTACAGCCACTATAGAGAACAGTGTGGAGATTCCTTTAAAAATTGCAAATAGAACTGCCTTATGACCCAGCAATCCCACTGCTGGGCATACACACTGAGGAAACCAGAATTGAAAGAGACACATGTACCCCAATGTTCATCGCAGCACTGTTTATAATAGCCAGGACATGGAAACAACCTAGATGTCCATCAGCAGATGAATGGATAAGAAAGCTGTGGTATATATACACAATGGAGTATTACTCAGCCGTTAAAAAGAATTCATTTGAATCAGTTCTGATGAGATGGATGAAACTGGAGCCGATTATACAGAGTGAAGTAAGCCAGAAAGAAAAACACCAATACAGTATACTAACACATATATATGGAATTTAGAAAGATGGCAATGACGACCCTGTATGCAAGACAGCAAAAAAGACACAGATATGTATAACGGACTTTTGGGCTCAGAGGGAGAGGGAGAGGGTGGGATGATTTGGGAGAATGGCATTCTAACATGTATACTATCATGTAAGAATCTAATCACCAGTCTATGTCTGACACAGGATACAGCATGCTTGGGGCTGGTGCATGGGGATGACCCAGAGAGATGTTATGGGGAGGAAAGTGGGAGGGGGGTTCATGTTTGGGAACTCATGTAAGAATTAAAGATTTTAAAATTAAAAAAATATATATATAATTTAAAAATAAATAAATAAATAAAAAGATAACTGCCAAAAAAATAAAAATAAATAATAAAAAAATAAACATAAAGAAAAAAAAGAAATCCAGGTCAGAAAATCAGAAGTAAAACTCTCACTGGTGCAGATAACATGATACTATACATAGAAAACTCAAAAGAAACTATCCGAAAATTACTAGAGCTAATCAGCAAATTCAGCAAAGTTGCAGGATACAAGGTCAAAACACGGAAATCACTTGCACTCGTATATACTAACAATAAAACATCAGAAAGAGAAATTAAGGAATCAATATCATTCACCATTGCAACAAAAAGAATAAAATATCTAGAAATAAACCTGTCTAAGGAAACAAAATACCTGTATACAGAAAACTATAAGATACTGATGAAAGAAATCAAAGATGACATAAACAGATGGAGAGATATTCCATGTTCTTGCGTGTGAATGATCAATATTGTGAAATGACTATACTACCAAATGCAATCTAGAGATTCAATGTGATCCCTATGAAATTACCAATGGCTTTTTTCACAGAATTAGAACAAAAAATTTCACAATTCATATGGAAATGCAAAAGACCCTGAATAGCCAAAGCAGTCTTGAGAAAGATAAATGGAGCTGGAGGAATTAACCTTCCTAACTTCACACTATACTACAAAGCTACAGTCATCAAGACAGTATGGTACTGGCAGAAAAACAGACCGATGGAAAAAGATAGAGAACCCAGAGATGAACCCACACACCTATGGGTACCTTAGAATATACAGTAGGGCAGAGACAGCCTCTTCAATAAGTGCTGGTGGGAAAACTTGACAGCGATGTACAAAAGAATGAAATTAGATCATTACCTAATGCCATACACAGAAATAAACTCAAAATAGATTAAAGACCTAAATGTAAGACCAGAAAGTATTAAACTCTTAGAGGAGAACATACACAGAACATTCGATCACATAAATCAAAGCAAGATCTTCTATGACCCACCTCCTAGAGTAATGGAAATAAAAACAAAAATAATCAATTGGGACCTAAGTAAACTTGAAAGCTTTTGCACAACAAAGGAAACTACAAACAAGGTGAAAAGACAACCCTCAGAATGGGAGAAAATAATAGCAAGGGAAACAACTGATAAAGAATTAATTTCCAAAATATACAACCAGCTCATACAACTCAACACCAAAAGAAAACAAACAAACAAACAAACAACCCTATCAAAAAGTGGGAAAGGGACCTGAAGGGACATTTATCTAAAGAAGACATACAGATGGCTAACAAGCACATGAAAAGATGCTCAACATCACTCATTATCAGAGAAATGCAAATCAAAACTACAATGAGATACCACCTCACACCAGTCAGAATGGCCGTCACCAAAAAATCTACAAACAATAAATGCTGCAGAGTGTGTGGAGAAAAGGGAAAGCTCTTGATACAGCCAATATGGAAGAAGGTATGAAGGTTCCTTAAAAAGCTAGAAATAAAACCACCACATGGCCCAGAAATCCCACTCCTAGGCATATACTCTGAGGAAACCAAAATTGAAGAAGACACATGTACCCTGATGTTCATTGCAGCTCTCTTTATAATAGCTGGAACATGGAAGCAACCTAGATGTCCATCGACAGATGAATGGATAAAGAAGCTGGTACATATATACAATGGAATACTACTCAGCCATAAACAGGAATGCATTTGAATCTGTTCTAATGAGGTGGATGAAACTAGAGCCCATTATATAGAGTGAAGTAAGTCAGAAAGAGAGATATAAATATTGTATACTGACACATATATATGGAATCTGAAGAGATGGCACTGATGAATTTATTTTCAGGGTAGTAATGGAGAAACAGACATAGAGAACAGACCTACGGACACGGTAGGAGAAGAGGAAGGAGAAAAGGAGGTGTATGGACAGAGTAACATAGAAATGTACAACACCATGTGTAAAACAGATAGCCAATGGGAATTTGCTGTAAGACTCAGAACAGGGGCTGAGGGAACAGGGAACTCAAACAGCGGCTCTGCGACAGGCTGAAGGCTGGGGTGGGAAGGGAGATGGGAGGGAGTTCTGGGAGGGAGGGGACATGGGTGTACCTATGGCTGATTCTTATTGATGTATGAAAGAAAACCACAAAATTCTGTAAAGCAATTATCCTTCAATTTAAAATTTAAAAAAAATAATAAAAATAATGATATCTGTCATCTTGTATGTCTTTCAAGGAACAGGTGGCAAAAAAAAAAAAAAGATTTGTTGCTGGAGAGGCGCATACGGGTTTGTGGGAATATTAAATATTTTTTAAGATGAGAAATCTTGAATATTTTAAATGCTGGGAGGAAATCAGAAAGAAAATGTTGAAAAGTCAGACTAAAGTCTGTATGATCAGCGGGCTGAAGTGCAGAGAATTCAGACAGAATACTGTGGGTAAAGTGTTTGCACAGAGGGGTACCATTTCAAAGTAAGAGAGACACCTTTTTTATTATTATGGGAGAGAATGTAAACTATATGTGTAAAACAGGAATGTTTTACCTAGAAGGCAGAAAGTTGAGGAAGATTCATTTAATGATACAAAATGTCTTTATTGTCACCTACCATGACTCATCAAATGTGGTAGGTTGGCTATTTTAGGAGAGTACAGAGTCAAAAGAGATATAAATGATATAGAAACATGAAAAATTTTCATTCACCATTTCATTTACTATTGATGTTAAAAGCCACAAATATATGGAGGCAAACTTCTGTAAGACTATGATTCATATGGCTGGATAGAGTCACATTGTCTTCTGGGAATTATGGTTTAAGTACGTAAGAGTGGGAAATATAGACATGTGTTGGTGTGAGGGATGTAATGAAGTTAAGGTGTCCTAAAGGGTTCCCACAGTGGAAGGTTTCCAGTCCACCTGTATAATTCGGCTTCACAAACCAGCTCTCATTCATCAGTGCACATGTCAAAAGCACCCTGTGGTCAAGCTGTAGGCCCATCTGCTGAATGTTCGTTGTATGTCAGGGACAGTAATAACAGGTGAGATTAAAGAATAGTATGGAATGGCCCCTATTCTTGAGGAACTTGTACTAGTAAAGAGTTTTAAAAAACGAACAATATTCATAACATTGTAAATATTGCTATTGCAAAATTGTGTACAAAATACTAAAAAATGAAGAAAAATACATATAAGGTGGAAAATCTTTTAAAAAGTAAATGTGACACTTACTGAGTCCTGCTGGGAGAAATATCAATAACCTCAGATATGCGGATGACACTATCCTTATGGCAGAAAGTGAAGAGGAACTAAAAAGCCTCTTGATGAAAGTGAAAGTGGAGAGCGAGAAAGTTGGCTTAAAGCTCAACATTCAGAAAACGAAGATCATGGCATCTGGTCCAATCACCTCATGGCAAATAGATGGGGAAACAGTGGAAACAGTGTCAGACTTTATTTTGGGGGGCTCCAAAATCACTGCAGATGGTGACTGCAGCCATGAAATTAAAAGATGCTTACTCCTTGGAAGAAACGTTATGACCAACCTAGACAGCATATTCAAAAGCAGAGATATTACTTTGCCAACAAAGGCCCATCTAGTTAAGGCTATGGTTTTTCCTGTGGTCATGTATGGATGTGAGAGTTGGACTGTGAAGAAAGCTGAGCACTGAAGAATTGATGCTTTTGAACTGTGGTGTTGGAGATGACTCTTGAGAGTCCCTTGAACTGCAAGGAGATCCAAACAGTCCATTCTGAAGGAGATCAACCCTGGGATTTCCTTGGAGGGAATGATGCTGGAGCTGAAAATCCAGTACTTTGGCCACCTCAAGAGAAGAGTTGACTCATTGGCAAAGACTCTGATGTTGGGAGGGATTGGGGGCAGGAGGAGACAGGGACAACAGAGGATGAGATGGCTGGATGGCATCACTGACTCGATGAACGTGAGTCTGAGTGAACTCCGGGAGTTGGTGATGGACAGGGAGGCCTGGCGTGCTGTGATTCATGGGGTTGCAAAGAGGCGGACACGACTGAGCGATTGAACTGAACTGAACTGAAGGTTGAGTAGGCTTTTGCAAAGTTGAGAAAAGAATAATATATATGAGAAGAAAATATTAAAGTGAGTTCATTATGTCTGATGTTTAGAAATCTTGGGGTAGTGGTGGGGATGAGGATGAAAATTTCCTGGAAGTAATACCATAGATGGCCACAGAAACCCTGATGTTCACTTATGGACCATGGTGAGCTATAGAAGGTCTGGACATAGAATAGCAATCTAATCCAAATGTGTGTTTTAGAATGATTACTTTGGAGAGTTTGGAGTGGTAGGAGCTCATGGGTAAAGGATATATTTAAGAAGTTATTCCAACCAACATGGTGAGAGATTACGAGAACCTGAACCAGGATAGTAACAAGGGAACTAAAAAGAGGTGGTTGAATGTGAGAGATATTTAGAAGACAGGATTGATGTGACTTCATATATCAGTCAACTTTGACTAGCATAAGACTTAGTACAAAGAACCTCACAATCTCAGTGGCCCACAGGAAGAAAGCTTAATGAATGGTCCACTGTGTGCTACTTGTGAGTCAGCTGCCATTCCAACACTGTGGCTTTGCTCTTGCATACAAGTGGATTCAGGTCTGCTCCCATGAGTTGTCTCTTCATCCTGAAACTGGTGTCTGCTTCACACTATGGAATAAAACCTGAAAGGGCAACTACTGTTTGGTATGTGCAGGGAAGAAACAAAAAAAGACATATCATGTAAATATATTTAGTTTTAACTAGGATATAACTATCCACTCACATTTTATTGGTCAAACATGGTCACATCGTTATGTTCAAAGTCCGCAGTTTGGTGAAGTATCGGAAATACACTCTGGCTAAAGGTTAGCATAGCAAGAGTGAGAGAGAACAAGTAGTCAACAAACAATATACACTATTGCTCTTGGGCTTCCCAGGTGGCACAGTGGTAAATAATCCGCTTGCCAATGCAGGAGATGCAAAAGATGCAGGTTCAATCCCCTGGGTCAGGAAGATACCCTAGAGAAGAAAATGGCAACCCACTGCACTATACTTGCCTGGAAAATTCCATGGACAAAGGAGCCTGGCTGGTTATAGTCCATCGGGTTGCACACACGCCTGCAAACTTGGAAATGAGCTACACGAGAATGAGCTTATAGGGCAGTCACAGGTTAACCATCTCAGGGAAAAGAAGATGTATTAACTTCAAATATTTAAGAAAGGTTTTTGTGAAGACCTAGGTGAAACCAATAATAAAAATAACTTGATTTTCCCATTTTTCTCTTTCATTCTTTTTGTAGAGTTTGAAGAACATGCCTTAAGTGAATTAGTTGCTCACAGTAACAACCTCTTATATAAGATCTTGTCCCCTTTATCAGAGCAGATGGTTCTGTTCTGGTGATGAAGGCTTTATGGCTGCTAAGTTTCCAGGTTCACAGTCAAGTACTTGGCTCATAAAGTCATAATAGTGAGACATTTGTGATTTTTTTTTAAAGTTTTAGTTATCTTTTAATTTTCCTCAAGTGCATGTGACTACACAATAGAGAAAACTAAAGGGCTAGAGTCCACCATATCAAAACATGTCAGCTAATAATTGAAATTCAGAAGTGAAATCTTTCCCTCCACAATACTCTACAATACTCTACAATACTCTACAATACTACAGTTATTCAGAATAGTCTAGAATCTTGCTGAAAAGCCATATACTTTGAATCTTTATTTCCTTTCCATGGGCATCACAGCAGTCTCCAAATGAGCCAGACCGGACTCATTTTTCCATCTACTATCTTTTGAACACTGTCTATGGCTCCTTTCTTTCTTGTAACTACCCCAGTATACAAGTAACAAAACTAAGATTAAAATATTTATCAACTTCCTTTCGCTGTAATTCAACTGAGTTGGAATATGCATACACCTACCCTCTTAAATGTCTTTATATTGATTTACTTATCAGGGATTATTTCTAGTTTCCAGGTTATGATTATAATTGAATTACATACATACTCAAATAGTTTTGCATAATACATGCTGCATAGCACATAAAAAAATAGAGAAACACCAAGAAAAAAAGTTGAAGAGGGTAGACAGGTTAGGAAATTAGGAAATGGTTTGAGCTGTGCATAGTAAGTATTTCTATGAGATGAAGCTCATAGATTGAGTCTTCCTTTTGCCTTTTACTTTCTACATGAAAATTAACTTTTACAAAGTTAATTAACTTTACTTTTTTAAAGCTTTTTATTTTGTATT
The DNA here is from genome assembly GCF_001704415.2 of Capra hircus. NCBI lineage: Eukaryota > Metazoa > Chordata > Mammalia > Artiodactyla > Bovidae > Capra > Capra hircus. The sequence goes on along the minus strand of NC_030817.1, from coordinate 78,055,142 downwards.
CCCCTAGAGTAGGAAATGGCAAACCACTTCAGTATTCTTGCTGGAAAATTCCATGGACAGAGGAGCCTGGAAGGCTACAGTTCATGAGATCACAAAGAGTCGCCACGACTGAGTGACACATAGCCAATCAACAATGTTGTGATAGTTTCAGGTGGACCATAAAGGGACTCAGCCATAGATATACACGTATCCATTCTCCCCCAAACTTCCCTCCCGCATAACATTGGGCAGAGTTCCCTGTGCTATACAGTAGGACTTTGTTGGTTATCCATTTAAAATATAGCATTGTGTACATGTTCATCCCAAACTCCCTAACTATTCTTTCTCCTCATTCTTCCCCCCTGGCAACCATATGTTCATTCGCTAAGCCTGTGGATATGTTTCTGTTTTGTAAATAAGTTTATTTGTATCATTTCTGTTTAGATTCTGTATACAAGGAATGTCACACAATATTTCTCCTTTTCTGTCTCATTTGCTTATCTCAGTATGATCATCTCTAGGTCCATCCATGTAGCTGGAAATGGCATTTATTTCATTCCCTTTAATGGCTGGGTAATATTCCATTGTATACCTGTACCATATCTTCTTTATCCTTTCCTCTGTCAATGGACATTTAGGTTGCTTCCATGTCTTGACTATTGTGAAAAATGCAGTGAACGCTGGAGTGCGTGTATCTTTTTGGACCATGTTTTTTCCTCTGGGTATATGCCCAGGAGAGGGATTGCTGGTTATATAGGAACTCTACTTTTAGTTTTTTGAGGAGTTTCCATACTCTTTTCCACAGTGACTGCACCAATTTACATTCCCACCAACTGTGTAGAAGGGTTCCCTTTTCTCCACACCTTCTCCAATGTTTACTGTTTGTAGATTTTTTTGATGATGGGCATTCTGACTGATGTGAAGTGATACCTCACTGTCATTTTGATTTGCATTTTTCTAGTAATTAACAATGTTGAGCATCTTTACATGTGCCTGATGGCTATCTGCATGTCTTCTTTGGAGAAATTTCTATTTAGGTCATATACCCATTTTTCCACTGGGTTGTTTGCTGTTTTGTTATTGAGTTATATAAGTTGCTAGCATATCTTGGAAATTAAGCCTTTGTCCATCACAACATTTTCAAATATTTTCTCCCAGTCTGTAGCTTGGGTCTTCGTATTGTTTATGAATTCTTTTGCTGTACAAAAGCTTGAAAGTTTTATTAGGTCCCATTTGTTTATTTTTGCTTTTATTTCTATTGCCTTGGCAGACTGACCTGAAAAAACATTGGTGAGATTTATGTCAGAGAATGTTTTGCCTATGTTCTCTTCTAGGAGTTTTATAGTATTGTGTCCTATATTTAAGTCTTTAAGCCACTTTGAGTTTATTTTTGTGTGTGGTGTGTGAGAGTATGTTCTAACGGCGCTGATTTACATGCAGTTCTCCAACTTTCCCAATACCATTTGCTGAAGAGTGTCTATGTCATAATATTTAAACTGGGTTTCAGAGTAATACATTTGAGAGATGAGCGTGGTTTGACCAAAGAAGTAGCTGTGAAAATGGCAGAGGTGGTTCGATATGGCATTAATTTTTAAGATATGGCCAACTGGATTCCTCTCTGAGTTAGATGTAAGCAGTTAGAACGCAATAAGGGTCAAAGATAACTAAAGTTATAGCAAGAGATATGGACAGAATGGAGGTGCTATCAACTGTAAAGCAAGACGTGTGGGAGGAGCATGTTGGAAGACAGTTCAGAAGGTGAAAGATCAGAAGTTTAGTGCTGTTCACATTGAATTGGGGCTTCCCAGGTGACTCAGTGCTAAAGAACCCACCTGCCAAGCAGGAGATATGGATTTGATCCCTGGGTTGGGAAAATCTGGAGAAGGAAATGGTAATCCACTCCAGTATTCTTGCCTGGGAAATCTCATGGACAAAGGAGCCTGGGGGACTGCCATCCATGGAGCAGTAAAAAGCTGGGCATGACTTAGTGACTAAACAACAACCACAACACATTAAATTAGAATCCTGATCCTTCAGAATTCTATGCCACCACGAAAAAGGAGACTATCCATAAAGTCTATTCCAGGTCTGGTCTTGCATAGCTGTAAAACAAGGGACACATTGAAAATCTTGTTTTCCCTCAGGGACCAAGCACTCCCCAGGACTCTGCTTCTCCTTCTGCTCACTTTCATCAGATCACAGACCTCTCTAAAACCAGGTCAGGCTGAGACCCTGAGTATTTTAAGCTACAATGTCTGAGAAGGTTTTTGTTAGGATCCCCCTGCAGATTCAGGCACTGTGTCACACAGAGCACAGAAGTACTTGGCAGAGTCACTCCAGTGGGCTGAAGCTTTCATCAGGTGGAAGGAGTTTTCATCATTTTTGAATTCAGCCTCGAAGCCTTTGATGCCTTTAACCCTGGTGGGCCCTGATAGATACTTCAGTAGAAACTGGAGGCCTTGGCTGGGGTACTGGACATACCAGAAGAGATAAATAGATCCACTATAAGAATAGTTGCATCTCAGCTCCAGACGGTTTCCTTCAGAGACGTTGATGTGACCGTCAGGCTGGGTCACTAACTGGGCTCCAGTTCCTCCTGCAACATCAATGCAGAGTCAGTGAATCCAGGACACACCTATCTATAATGAGACAGTGTTTCCATTCAGATACTCTCAGAACAAAATTCCTTCTATATAGGCAGAAGCATGGAATATAATGTTACTTACTTGCTGTGAAGAGCATTCCAAGTAGCAGAAAAGTCCCTGAGAGCATGGCTATGCAGGGAGGAAGATCTCCCTTGAGGATCAGGAAGGAATGTGCCAGGGTGTGCTGAGTCCTTGTAATGGGGAAAATCTGAGAGTTAAAGAGATCCCTGTTTAGGCAATCCTAGCTACTATCAGTAAGAAATGCTTCCTTAAGCATGAGTGCTCCTGACGTTGAGCCTGTTCAAATATGCACTTCTATGAGCTGTAAGATAAAGAAGCTCATAGGAGTGAGATAGACACTTCCAGTTTATGCAACATCACCCTCTGCAGGTCAACAAAAGAAACAAATTGAGTTTTCAGGCTTTTGTGCCCCATCTCCTTTTTGCTCCTATTTAGGCTTGAATTACTTAGGATCCTAAGCTGATGAGAATGTTTCAGGTGTTTGCTTACTAAGAGGCTCTTTTAGTATTATGAATTAAATAGCATTATATAATCACATAAAGTAAATTAATCTTTATTTTCATAGATGAGAAAATTGAAGCAAGGAAGGAAGGATGTAATTTGTTCAAGATCACAGTAAGTAATCTGAAATTTGTCCCATTGGTATGATTCAAGAATCTGTATCATTGGCCACTGACAATTTAGCACTATGGCCATTAGGTTAGATATTATCCTCACTTATTAGAGGGGAAATCAACTCCTTTAGAAGTTAAATGATTTGTCCAAGGACATATAGGATTAGAACCTAATTCAATTAGATTCCACTATATTGTCAGTCTACTGACAACTACTGACAATACTACTCTTTAGAATAAATGCAATTTCACCAAGACACACACCCAGAGCAAATTTCACAAGAGAATAGAAACTAAAGAAAATCTCCAAGGAACTCAAACACTGATGTGACGGCCAGTAGGAAAAAGTATCAGAGAAACCTCAAAGGGAGTCCAGAGAGGTACATGGCAGATCAGAATTGACTGGTGTCCTGAAGGAGCAGGAAAGTGGAGTTTCGAAAAGGAAGGGCTGTCCATCAGAGCAGTTGCTAAAAAATGTCCACCTAGTGAGATGATGATTGAAAAGTGTCTATTGACTTTTAGCAGCACAAAGATCATGATCTGAGTTCTTTCAGCAGGAACTCAACTGTAGTAGATACAAGACAAAGGAGAAAAATTTTGGAATACAGAAATCTCTTTCCAGAGGCTAAACTGTGAAGGGGAGAAAAGACATGGTGCTGAGTAGACAAGGATGTTGAAGTGTAATCGTAGGGGTTTTAAGGTTGAGATATATTTACATGTTTTTGGAAATATTCTATAAACAATGGATCAAACTTCTGAAGAGACAGCCAGAATGGAATAAGGACCACAGGTAGGAGAATTAATTTGTGAGGAGAAACAGTTATTTCCAATTTTATTGGAATGAAGAAGGAAAGAATTGGTTTGGATTTCAGTATTATTTCAAGGTTCAATTCAGTTCAGTCGCTCAGTCGTGTCTGACTCTGCGACCCCATGAACTGCAGCACGCCAGGCCTCCCTGTCCATAACCATCTCCTGGAGTTCACTCAGACTCACGTCCATCGAGTCAGTGATGCCATCCAGCTATCTCATCCTTTGCTGTCCCCTTCTCCTCCTGCCCCCAAACCCTCCCAGCATCAGAGTCTTTTCCAGTGAGTCAACTCTTCACACGAGGTGGCCAAAGTACTGGATTTTCAGCTCCAGCATCATTCCCTCCAAAGAAATCCCAGGGATGATCTCCTTCAGAATGGACTGGTTGGATCTCCTTGCAGTCCAAGGGACTCTCAAGAGTCATCTCCAACACCACAGTTCAAAAGCATCAATTCTTCGGCACTCAGCCTTCTTCACAGTCCAACTCTCACATCCATACATGACCACAGGAAAAACCATAGCCTTGACTAGATGGATCTTAGTTGGCAAAGTAATGTCTCTGCTTTTGAATATACTATCTAGGTTGGTCATAACTTTTCTTCCAAGGAGTAAGCGTCTTTTAATTTCATGGCTGCAGTCACCGTCTGCAGTGATTTTGGAGCCAAAAAAAATAAAGTCTGACACTGTTTCCACTGTTTCCCCATCTATTTGCCATGAGGTGATGGGACCAGATGCCATGATCTTCGTTTTCTGAATGTTGAGCTTTAAGTCAACTTTTTCACTCTCCACTTTCACTTTCATCAAGAGACTTTTTAGCTCCTCTTCACTTTGTGCCATAAGGGTGGTGTCATCTGCATATCTGAGCTTATTGATATTTCTCCCAGCAATCTTGATCCCAGCTTGTGCTTCTTCCAGTCCAGCGTTTTTCATGATGTACTCTGCATATAAGTTAAATAAGCAGGGTGACAATATACAGCCTTGACGTACTCCTTTTCCTATTTGGAACCAGTCTGTTGTTCCATGTCCAGTTCTAACTGTTGCTTCCTGACCTGCACACAGGTTTCTCAAGAGGCAGGTTAGGTGGTCTGGTATTCCCATCTCTCTCAGAATTTTCCACAGTTTCTTGTGATCCACACAGTCAAAGACTTTGGCATAGTCAATAAAGCAGAAATAGATGTTTTTCTGAAATGCTCTTGCTTTTTCGATGATCCAGCGGATGTTGGCAATTTGATCTCTGGTTCCTCTGCCTTTTCTAAAACCAGCTTGAACATCAGGGAGTTCATGGTTCACGTATTGCTGAAGCCTGGCTGGGAGAGTTTAGAGCATTAGTTTACTAGCATGTGAGATGAGTGCAATAGTGCGGTAGTTTGAGCATTCTTTGGCATTGCCTTTCTTTGGAATTGGAATGAATATTGACCTTTTCCAATCCTGTGGCCACTGCTGACTTTTCCAAATTTGCTGGCATATTGAGCGCAGCACTTTCACAGCATCATCTTTCGGGATGTGAAACAGCTCAACTGGAATTCCATCACCTTCACTAGCTTTGTTAGCAGTGATGCTTTCGAAGGCCCACTTGACTTCACATTCCAAGATGTCTGGCTCTAGATTAGTGATCACATCATCATAATTATCTGGGTCGTGAAGATCTTTTTTGTACAGTTCTTCCATGTATTCTTGCCACCTCTTCTTAATATCTTCTGCTTCTGTTAAGTCCAGACAATTTCTGTCCTTTATCGAGCCCATCTTTGCATGAAATGTTCCCTTGGTATCTTTAATTTTCTTGAAGAGATCTCTAGTCTTTCCCATTCTGTTGTTTTACTCTATTGTTTGCATTGATCGCTGAAGAAGGCTTTCTTATCTCTTCTTGCTATTCTTTGGAACTCTGCATTCAGATGCTTAAATCTTTCCTTTTCTCCTTTGCTTTTCACCTGTCTTCTTTTCACAGTGATTTGTAAGGCCTCCCCAGATAGCCATTTTGCTTTTTTGCATTTCTTTTCCACGGGTATGGTCTTGATCCCTGTCTCCTATACAATGTCATGAACCTCATTCCATATTTCAAGGTATGAAGGCAGAAAGTTGACACATTTATTAATTGTAATGAATTTTTTTCTTCTTGTAGATAGAAATTAAGTACCTTCCAAGATAATTAATAGAAGAGGTCCTGGGTTAAGAAATCTGATGAGTGTGAGAAGTTTGAAAAAGTCACAGGGGGAATTAACAATGAGAAATGATTACAGAGAAAAAGAATGCTTTCTTGGAAGCCCCGTGGGTCTAGTTAGCGTTGGAGGTGATAACAATTTCAGTGACACCAGTCTGCTCATCTGTGTGATTTTCTTGAACTCTGCTTTATCAAAGTATATAAGAAGGTGCATAAGAAGCCAGATATTAATCCATGATTAGGAATTAATAAGATCATTGATATGACATAGAATTAACTCAAAACAATGAAGTTAGTAACTAAAGACTAAAGGAGGGTTGTGAAGTTTAGATATTGTAGAAAGAGAAATAAAAGATTGGAAACTTCTGAGAAATAAGATAACAATAAAGACATCTGGGGACTAAATGATTACAAAGAGTCAAAGACCAAATGCAGCAGAAGTATATGAGTATAAGAATCTGAGGATGCAAGGTTTAGATAGGATGTAAGATTTCAGAGGTGGAGCGGCACCTAACTGGAGAAATAGCATCACATCTTTCTGGAGTGTGGCCATGGGAGTTTGTGACTGAGAGGGATCCTAATTGATAGACTTCGGAGCTGATGAGTTCAAGTTTCTCTCTGAATTGTCCTCTCTGAATTTAAGTCAAGGAGTATTTTAGGTTACAGTAGAATCTTATGTGTTTACATCTTCAATATGTAAGGGAGAGTGTGGCGGTGTTGCACTGAATAAGTCTCACAAAAACACAGAATTGTAAGAGACGGTGCAGGGAGAGTTCATGGAAGAGCATCTCTCTGAGAAAATGCTAAGTGCATATTTATTGGTAACTTATCATGTAGTCTTTAACTAAGAGCAGTAAAGCAAGACAGAGGCCAGCACTCTGGGGTTAAGGAAGCTACCTCCTGGAGGTCTGCAGGAAATCACACGAGAGTCGTAAAGAAAGGTCTTTGAAGAAAGAGAAGTTTCTTAATCATGCAGAACAACATCTTGCAATGCTGACGTGTCAACCAGAACATCGAACTTGAAGGCAGAGGAGAGCAAGCAAGGAAGAGAGAATCAGTAAGATTCAGTTCCAGGAAACATTTCTGAGAAAACAGTAAAACATGGTTCCCACAGAAGAGTGTCTGATGTTTATAAAGATGAGAGTGATAAAAGGAATAGGGGAAAGTAGGGGTAAAAGGCAAAGCCTCAAAGTGTCAAAGACAAGAGTCTGTTTTTTGGGGGTGTGGTAGTGACAAGAATGCTGTTCTCATCTCTAAATTTGAAGTGTTTTAGATGAGAGAGGACCAGAAGTAACCACAAGTGAAAGAGCTCTATTACAAACAGTCAGGTTTCAGTTCGGATATGTGGAAGGAATTTTTCAGGGGCTACTGAATGTTTATTTTCAATAGAGTTAGGATTTAGAGGGCAAAGTAGAAAGTAGTGTGGTATGGTAAGAGATATTTAGGTCAGTGTAGAAAATTAAACAGGACAGACTCCTTGGTGAATCATTCCTCTCTGCAAGGAGTCAGAGGTAGAAGCAAATGTGCTTTCAAAGGTCCTAATACAGGGGAATGTGGCCACAACCAGTCAACTGTGCTCAAGTCTCTAAGAAGATGTCATAAATCAGTAAATTTTGGCTATCGTAATGGATTATTTTCAGAAGTGTTCTTTGTGTTCAGGAAATTGTCTTCTCCATGTGCCGTGTGTGTATACACTTGTTACTTGTTTCTTATAACCCTCGTACATCTTATCTACTTTGGGGCCAAGTCAATTTTAAATCACTTAGTATGTTGCACATTTCATGCAATTCTGATAGAATGAATTAGATATTCTTCTAAGTTAGAATCAGTCTCTCAGATGTGCCTAACAGATGCAGTTTGTGAAGCATTAGAATCCTCACTGTGGCATCGTTCACATTGTATTCTTGGATATTCAAGAAGACTGAGAAATTTGTCCTGGTGTGTAGGATGTGTATAGAAATGTAAATGGCTATGTTTATCATATTTTGGAAATTGTTTTGATTCTGTGAGTAAAATCTGAGATAACAACTACTTGTACTCAAGTCTTGGAAAGTACAATGAGAGGTGCTCTAGCACTTTCCAAAGATCAGCATATCCCTTCAGGACACTTTCAGTCACCTTTTCCATTTCCTCCTCTGCCCAGAGCCAGCGTGAGGAACTTCGCCCATGGCAAAGGTCATGAGGAAGGAGGCTTTGGGATACGCAAAGGTAGAATCGAGCCTCAGGAAACCCCCTGTTCCCGAGCATCTACCCCCAAAACCAGAGTCTGTTTTATGCTCTCACCTATACCTCTGATTTTATGGGGGACTGTTCCCCCACCACCTCTCTTGGAGAAGGAGTTAACTTGCAGCTCCAGTTAATAAAAATTCCTGGGCATGACAAGAATGTTTCAACTTACAAACTCTGCTGAAGTTTCTCTAGCCTGCCTGAGCAGGTTCGTCCGGCCACATGTGATTGTTTACAGCCTCCCAACTGTGAGAGGCACGAGATGCTTTAAAGCTTTCTAAATACAGACTCTTTTGAGAAGTTACAAAATTATTAGTATAGTATAGTGGGTTGATTAGAAATTATATTGGTGAAGGGTTTTTCACTTGTTGAGCCAATATTTGCTGCTAAATTTCCATATTCTCTGCCCTTATAATGAATATAACTAGCATATAAGAAAAATAAGTGTTAACCTTTAAGATTAATCATGTTAAACCTTAGGCTAAGTAAATTCCTTTCTTGATTGTAACCCACTACACCCTCACCCTATAGGGATGCAACTTTATTTGGAGGGTGGCGCCTGGTGTAAGAAAAAATCACCCCTGGAAAAAATAAGTTTTCTGGTTAACTGACCGTTATCAGAAAGGGCCATAAAATGTCAGCAGGCCTCATAGCCAGAAGATGATGTAGAACCCCTAAGACCTTTGTATAATTTTATATGAAACACCTGATTTTGACAACGATCAGGTCTGCTGACCCCTCATAACTCTGTATTCATCCCTATGTGTAACAAAAAGTATATAAGCAAACCTGAAAATAAAGAAAATGGATCAGTTTCTGGAAAGACTGATTCCCTCATGTCGTTCTTTCTTTCCTCTTCTGGCTGAATTCCCATCTGGAGTGTGGGTACTCACCAAGCCTGTTAATTTTGCCTAGGTTCTAAGATGGGACTGGGGAGGCCCAGTGCCTCCTCTCCTTCAGGAGAATGGAAAGACACCTGTGGCCTATGTAGGTGGTACAAATTCCTTGTCTTGCAGTTTTATTGGTATTCCAAATAAACTAAGTTATTCAGCCTCTTTTTCTCCACTAATTTTCCTACTGCACTATTCTTTTCTAATCTCTCTTTATATCTGTAATTAAATAAGTTTTTTCCTAGGATGCTGATTCCGTCTCCCCTTCGAATTACCCTGGATCCACCAGGGCTGGACCCCGGCACTCCTCTTCACAGCTTTAGAGCTCACTTGCTTATTTCCTCACTTTGCTTTTCCTAAAACATATCTTTCTGTCTGTTTTATTTATTGAAGTGTTCTCAGTAATCAACATAGTACCTGACGAATAGTAGCTGCTCAATAAACATTTATTGAATAAAGAAATATTCTTGGCTGAACAGTTTACTGATAATTGCTAGGGATGAAATAAAATATAGAGGGCATGAGTTAGATCTTCTATAAAAATAGAAGAAAGACTCAAAGGACATCACATGGGATCTCATAATGAAGACAAGAATGTATTCCAAAATCCTTATTCATTCATGGGCTCATTAAATTTTTCCTTCCTATTTTCCTTTTTTCTTTCCTTCTTCCCACCCTCTCTCTTTTCCTTCCTTCCTTTTTCTATTCCCCATTCCTATCATTATTAAATGTGAAATCGGTCCCCAACTATTTTGTTAGGCTCTTCCTGTGAACTTCAGTTCATTCCAATGAAAACTTCCCTTTATCTCTGACATTCTTCATAGATTGTGATAAATAGCATAAATTTCTGCTTGTTTTATTACAATTTTTAATTATGGTGTTTGTCATAAGTTGATTGACACCAGATAGTTTGAAAGATTATGATCGCATGTAGCTAGATAGAGTCCCCTGGAAAGATGCAAGGAATTCTCCTAACTTTGCAAAAAAGAATAATAAAGAAATATTCATTTAGACATCAGTTGATACTCAGAGTCAACGTGTTTTCACAACTATAAGTCAATGAAAATGTAAAAAAATGCATATGATTATTCAGCAATGTGCCCAAGGAAGCACAGTGCTTGTCAATCCTAAAGTAGTGAATCAATTTGATTAATAAAAAGCCTCTTCTTATATTGGGGCTTCCCAGGTGGCACTAGTGGTAAAGAACCTGCCTGCCAGTGCAAGAAATATAAAAGACACAGATTTAATTCCAGGGTTGGGAAGATCCCCTGGAGTAGGGCAAGGCAACCCACTTCAGTATTCTTGCCTAGAATCCCATGGACAGAGGAGACAGTCAGGATACAGTCCAGAGGGTCACAAAGAGTCAGACATGAGTGAAACGACTTAGCATACATGCACATTGTGTATAGATAAAGTATATTTGGATTGTTAAAATAAAAAATACAGGTAATTTCCTATTTTTGGAGGATGCAAGATATGTCTTCTTACTCTGTTGAAGTATGACTGTTTACAGCATATAGAGGGCAAAATGCCACTTCTCCAAAAATTTTAAATGTGCCCTTTATTAAACATCTAATCAAATTTTCTAGTATCTAATTCATATATCTAATTAAATTTTTCATGTACATGCCAAAGTGATTCTACAAAGATGTGTAAGACAACATTCTTTATGATGGCAAAGAACAAGAAACAATTATTCATTAATGAGTTAAAAATTAATTATTAATTAATTTAATGATAAAATGTTTCAAAGTACTAAATAAGCATCAGAAAGAATGTAGTGGGCCACTCTACTTTGTTTCAACTGTAGAAAGAGCTCCAGGACATTATTAAATGAAAATTAAAAAGCACAGTGTAAAAAATTCAATTTAATGGCAAATCGTTTGATCTGTGTGTGTGTACACATGTATGTATGTGTATAAATGTGTGTGCGGTTGCATACAGTAATGTGCAAAGATATGTGCATGTGTGTTCAATTGTGTCCAACTCTTTGCAACCCACTAGATCAGCCGCTTAGGCTCTTCTGTCCATGAAATTTCTCAGGCAAGTATGCTGGAGTGGGTTGCCATTTCCTACTCCAGGGATCTTCCTGACCTAGGAATTGAACCTGCCTCTGTTGTGTCTACTGCATTGGCAGGCAGATTCTCTATCACTGCACCACCTGGGGTTCAATTCAGTTCAGTGGCTGAGTCGTGTCCGACTTTTTGCAACCCCATGGACTGCAGCAGGTCAGGCTTCCCTGTCCATCACCAACTTCCAGAGCTTGCTCAAACTCATGTCCATTGAGTTAGTGATGCCATCCAACCATCTCATCCTCTGTCATTTTCTTCTCCTCCTACCTTCAATCTTTCCCAGCATCAGGGTCTTTTCAAATGAGTCAATTCTTTGCATCAGGTGGCCAAAGTACTGGAGCTTCAGCTTCAGCATCAATCCTTCCAATGAATATTCAGGACTGATTTCCTTTAGGATGGACTGGCTTGATTTCCTTGCAGTCCAAGGGACTCTCAAAAGTCTTCAACATCACAGTTCAAAAGCATCAATTCTTCTGCACTCAGCTTTCTTTCTAGTCCAACTCTCACACCCATGCATGACTATTGGAAAAACCATAGCTTTGACAAGATGGACCTTTGTCACCAAAGTAATGTCACTACTTTTTAATATGCTGTCTATCATAGCTTTTCTTCCAAGGAGCAAGCGTCCTTTAATTTCATGACTGCAGTCACCATTTGCAGTGATTTTTGAGCCCCCCAAAATAAAGTCTCTCACTGTTTCATTGTTGCCCCATTTATTTGCCAAGAAGTGATGGGACTGGATGCCATGATCTTAGTTTTTTGAATGATGAGTTTTAAGCCAACTTTTCCACTCTCCTCTTTCATTTTCATCAAGGGAAAGCCTTTCATCAGGGAAAACTTTCACCTGGGGAACGGGGAAAAAATATATGTAACTGAAATAAACAGGCTGATATGACATACATTAAACTGTCAGAAAAGGGCAGTGGGAGGAATCTCCTTCATTTGGTGGAATGAGGGAGATACAGCTATGAGCCTTCACTTTTGCTCTGCCTGAGATGTTTATGATGAGATGGATCTATGTGCTGCTTAGAGAATACAAAAAATGATGAAAACTCTTTATAGAGGCAGAACTTGTAGCCAGATTAAAAATAAATGTTCACTTAGTTTTTGTTTCCTTAAATTTTTGTTTATCATAAACATGTGTGTTCTAGAGTAGTAACAAAATAACATTTCAAATTTTCCTCTGAGTAAGATCAATCTGCAAGTGAAACAACTGTAATAATAAGCATTTCTGAGTATGGATTTGTCCTGGGTCCAAATGAAAGAAGCCTTTGGAACAGGAGAATTATTTGTGTTTTCCTTATCTTTTCATCTTTAACACAATGAAACCAGCATTTTATTGACACGAGGAGGAGCCAGGACAAAGTATTAATACTTCTTCACTTTATTCCTGTGTTAAAATTATTATTCTTAGTTTCCTTATCATTCATAGCTACATCAACCAATGGAGCACTTCTTCCTTGTCCTCTTTCTCTTTTCTTTATCCATCTTCTTCCACTTCCCATCCCTTCATTTTCCTCATCTCTTACTGCTCTTCTGACTCTCCTTCTAGATGACTCTAGATTTGCTCTTGTGACTTCTCCCCCAACTCTGTCCCCAGCACCATTTTCCCACCAGAGATGCTGCACAGGTGCAGCCCCGTCTGTCCCAGTGTGCCTCTCTCACGATGCAGTAGTACACAGCGGCGTCTCTCAGAGTGACCTGGGGCAAGACTAAGGTGCTGGACTTTCTGTCTGAAGCTATGTGCAGAGAGGCCATGCTGCTGTTCACTGTGTCTCGAAAGCCACGAATGACATAGTGTGGGCTCTGATTGGGATTTTGCCGATACCAATGTATATAGTCATCTCCACTGATGGTAGAGTGGTTACAATGCAGGTTTACATCCTCTCCTTCAGGATGATCCATGGAGCTGGGCTGGGTGGTCTTAGCATCAAACACATTCCCTAAAGGGTCAAGAAAATAAAACTTTCCCCTGACAACAAATCACTCTCATTCTGTGGATCAAGGGCACAGCACTCCCCAAACTGTCTGGACCTACCCCCTACTCCAGTGTTTTTATCTATGTCCTGAGAAATATTATTGGTGTTTATTATATAGAGACCAAAGACACACGGCAAGAATCTGAGACTCTATAGGCTTTATCCCATGAGTCCTTGGCTCAATAACCCCAGAGAGTTCTTCCAACCTGCTTACTGCTAAGGTCTCTTCCAGGATCATGGCTTTGGATTAACCTGTCATGTAAAAGTTTGCATTCACTAGCAAATGCATGAGCTGTTCTCAATTCCATTGCTATAATGCTAAATAAAACACAGGAAGAAGAGTAGAAAGCAAATGACTCTTTATGGTCCCTTGGCCTCAAAGTCAACATTTGTAGACACAGAACACTTACCCAAGGTCAGAAAAACAGTTACTCCAATCACCAGCCTCATATTTCAAGGACAAACCAGGACTGTGGGCTCAGAGCTCACACTTGAGTCTGCTCCTGGGCTTGTTTCCAGAGAACAGAAGCAACTGCTGCTGTTAGAGACTTACAACCAGTGCAGGTGTCTGTTGCAGTGTGTTGTTGCCAGGATCTGTCAGCCAATGATCAAGCAGTTCCTTGTCTAAGTCTTCCTGCCCTGTTTTAGTCACATCCCGCAAAGAAGGCAAGACATCCCCAACTCACAGGGTACTGACTGATATTTTTGTCAAGTTTAAAGTCTGGCTCTGGAAAAGGAACACCAGTCACAATGGTGTGTCTATCCAGAACCTGTGTTCTATCATTTCTTCTTCAAAGAAATTTTCTGATGCTCCGTGAAGCTTGTGGAAAACATTGTTTAATCCCAGAAAGCTTTACCGAGCTCTATATTGTAAAGAGATGAAAATTCCCATCCATGTTCTAGTAAATGTATGTGAGATTTCAAAGTAGGCTGTAGTTGTTCTGAGGGACAGGAAATATTAGTAGCATTGAGACAAAAATGTAAACATCTTGAGCTTGGACATTGGAGCTCAGAGTCCTGAAAAGGTCCTTGGAATCATGCATCTGTCTCTATCTAGGCAGTCGTCAAGGCTGTATACTGTCACCCTGCTTATTTAATTTATATGCAGAGTACATTATGAGAAATGCTGGGCTAGAAGAAGCACAAGCTGGAACCAAGATTGCCGGGAGAAATATCAATAACCTCAGATATGCAGATGACACCACCCTTATGGCAGAAAGTGAAGAGGAACTAAAAAGCCTCTTGATGAATGTGCAAGAGGAGAGTGAAAAAGTTGGCTTAAAGCTCAACATTCAGAAAATGAAGATTATGGCATCTGGTCCCATCACTTCATGGCAAATAGATGGGGAAAGAGTAGAAACAGTGTCAGACTTTATTTTGGGGGACTCCAAAATCACTGCAGATAGTGATTGTAGCCATGAAATTAAAAGATGCTTACTCCTTGGAAGAAAAGATATGACAAACCTAGATAGCATATTGAAAAGCAGAGACATTACTTTGCCAACAAAGGTCCGTCTAGTCAAGCCTACGGTTTTTCCAGTAGTCATGTATGGATGGGAGAGTTGGACTATGAAGAAAGCTGAGCACTGAAGAATTGATGCTTTTGAACTGTGGTGTTGGAGAAGACTCTTGAGAGTCCCTTGGACTGCAAGGAGATCCAACCAGTCCATTCTAAAGGAGATCAGCCCTGGGTGTTCTTTGGAAGGAATGATGCTAAAGCTGAAGCTCCAGTACTTTGGCCACCTCATGTGAAGAGTTGACTCATTGAAAAAGACTCTGATGCTGGGAGGGATTGGGAGCAGGAGGAAAAGGGGACAACAGAGGATGAGATGGCTGGATGGCATCGCTGACTCGATGGACTTGAGTTTGAGTGAACTCCGGGAGTTAGTGATGGACAGAGAGGCCTGGTGTGCTGCGACTCATGGGGTCACAAAGAGTCGGACACGACTGAGCAACTGAACTGAACTGAACTGAGGCAGACATTTCTCAGTGCATCTGTTCTTGATATAGTAACTGATGACAAGGATGGTATTCTCCTCATCCTCCTTGAACAATTGTGCTTAATCTTTATGCCCTCTGTGCCTAGCAGGTGCTCTGCACCAAGGATGCAGACGCTGAGAGAAAAGACAGAAGGGAAAGCAAACTATGTGGGGTGGAGAAGGGTAGAGGTGGGTGATCCTGGCAGAAAAAGAGGAGTGAAGAGAAAAGAGCATAAGGAATAGGGAAGGGAAGAGCTAACCAGGGGTGGGAAATGGGAAAACAGTGTTTAGGGAGGTACATGGAAGAGGTTTAGGCTATAAGGCTATGATTCCCTGAATCCTTGACCACATGCACTCAACAAAGGATTATAAAATCAGTTTATCTAAAGACAATGAAAATCTGTCATTTTTCTTCACTTTTCTGTGGAACATCAATGGAAAACATGTTTCCTTTCCTTTATAGCCAGAAAGGACCACTGTTTCCAAATAAAGCAGCTCCCTCTTGTGACTAAATTAACAATCTGCAGAGCTAAACTCCCACCAGAAATCAACCTTTTGAAAATTTCCTCAGATTGAAAGGTAAATGTCCCTGGTGTCTCAGCCAGTAAAGAACCCACCTGCAATGTAGGCAATGGGAGTCGATCCCTGGATCAGGAATATCCTCTGGTAAAGGAAATGGCTACCCACTCCAGTATTCTTGCCTGGATATATCTATGGGCAGAGGAGCCTGGTGGGCTACAGTCCATGGTGTCCCAAGAGCTGGACACGACTGAGAACACACACACATCATAGTTGTACTACCTCTGTACTCAGCTGTGCTTTCTTAGTCTCTACGCTCCACAGAGGATTTTAATTATTTTTGGCTCCTTTGTTTTGTCATATCCCCATTATGATCCTCAGTTGTCGGCTTCTTTGTAGTTTTCTTTTTGTCTTTAACCTTCTCACATTTTAAGGTTATTCAGTGTTTATAAACAGAGGTTGCTATATATAAAGCACTCAAGAGTTATCTGTTTTCTGAATGCGTAGATGAGTTGTTATTCATTAACTTAGTGAAAGAAGTTATGCTGAGAAGCAATCTTTCAATCCTATGGAAGTCAAGGTAAACAAAAGACTCCAACAGGATAAATAGAGGTTTATATTTGTGGACAAAACTCAAGAACAGATAACAAACATCCCAACTCTAGGATGGAGGAAAATTAAACAAATGACATGGAAATAAATATCATGGTAATCACGCTTCATTCATTTAACAATAATCACTATTCTTTAGGAGTCTCTCTTTGGCAGATCACATACACACACAAGTCAACACCCACTACTACTGAAAACATAGGGACAAATGAAAATGAATTCATTTAAACTATGTAAGAATATATTATTTTATTATATTAGCAAAAGGCAGAAGAAAACTAGCATGAACGTTGGTTTCTTTGACTTTATTTTTTAAAAGATTGCACAAAACACTTCAAAGTGTCATTTTAAATAATAATGAAAACCAAAAATATATGGAGAATCTAAAAATAAGTTTTCTAGCTTATTGCATCTTTTCAGGAATTTTAATTTTAGAAGATTATATCTTGACCATATGAGGTGAGGTTATCTTCCTTTGCTTGATGAAAACCAAAATTATGTACTTAATTTACTTTCAAATAATCAAGAGAATTTGCTGAAAGGCTAACATCTCTTTTGTATATATGTATGATGGGAATTATGGGAGTAAGTAT
Organism: Capra hircus; assembly: GCF_001704415.2. Taxonomy (NCBI): domain Eukaryota; kingdom Metazoa; phylum Chordata; class Mammalia; order Artiodactyla; family Bovidae; genus Capra; species Capra hircus. The sequence goes on along the minus strand of NC_030817.1, from coordinate 78,038,048 downwards.
GATGAATATTGCCAACAATCCAAAAATAAAAGAGAAATTCCCAAATCTAATAAAGGGTATCATTGAAAATATCAAAGTCAATATTATTCCCTATAGGATCACAAACAAGACAGGTAGACTATCACTACTTCTAATCACTGTCTAATGGAGGGCATGGGATCAAACCAGGAAAGGAAATAAGATGTATTAAATTTGAAAAGGAGAAGCAAAACTATTTTAATTTATAGATCATAAGTTTATACATGTAGAAAATACAAAGTACCTCTAAACAAATTGTAAGAACTAGAGCATATTAGTGCACTGATAGTCACCAAACACAAAAATCAATTTTATTTCTACATTCTAGCAAAAGCAGTAGAAAATGCAATTAAAATGTCATTTATCAAATGCTTGGAAACTAATTTAATATAAGGTAGGCAAGCCCTCTTCTTGATCCCTCTTCAGTAACTCTAGAATAGTTTTGATTTGGAGAAAAAAATCACAGATCATTTTAGGGCGATGAGAAATGTCCTCACTTCTGAGGTCTGGGGCAACTAACATAAATTATGGCTTGGTACTCAGTGGTGACCAGTCCTTGCCACCTACAGACACTGATGTCAGGAAAGACCATTTCCTAAGGCTGCTCAATGAAATAGTGTTTTCAAAACCCCAAACAAGAGGTTGGTACCGTCTATTTGGCTGTTGAATTGAAATCTGTTCTTATATTGACAGATATCTAGCTCTGTTCTGGCCATTTTAGAGCATAATTAATTCCCTGTATTCACATTTTTCTTAACCCAGTTAACAGTAGCCCTGGATTTGATGCTGGGTATTTAGGTCAAATAAAGGTTAAAAAGTTATATGAAATAAAAGATAAAATTGTTATATCTATAGCAAGTAGCCTTGCTTCCCAGGTGGCTCAGTGGTAGAGTCTGCCTGCCAACCAGGTGGATTATTTTTATTTACACATCACACGTTTGTACATGTAGAAAATACCCCTCAGTTTGGAAGATCCCCTAGAGATGGGAATGGCAACCCACTCCAGTATTCTTGCCTGTAAAGTCCCATCTTTAGAGGAGCCTGGCGGGCTACAGTCCATGGGGTCACAAAGAGCTGGACACGACAGAGACTAAACAACAGCAGCAATGCATGTCCTCTGCAACAATCTCAACATTAACGAAGGAAATTAGAGACGACACAAATAAAGAGGCTATGGATCCAAAAACTCCGTATGTTAAGATGTCAATTGTCCCAAATCAATTCATAAATTTAACACAATCCCAAGCAAATTATCTCAATCTCTTCTGGTAGAAGCTATTGTATAACTCGTGTGGAAGTGCAAAACCCTATAATAAGTTTGAATAAGACAAAGAAAACATCTCTTGGATTTCCAGATTTCAAAACGTGTATGAAGCTCCAGTAATTAAGATAGAATGTTCTGTTGGTATGAGGATAAAATGAAGTCAATAAACAGAATCAAGTCCAAGAAGAGGTCATAATGCATGTGTCGTCAATTTTTTTTCCTCTAAAAGTGCCTATGCAGCTCCATGGGGCTTCCCTTGTGGCTTAGCTGGTAAAGAATCCACCTGCAATGTGGGAGACCTGGGTTCAATCCCTGGGTTGGGAAGATCTCCTGGAGAAGGGAAAGGCTACCCACTCCAGTATTCTGGCCTGGAAAATTCAATGGACTGTATAGTCCATGGGGTTGCAATGAGCTGGACACGACTAAGTGACATTCACTTTCACTTTTAAAGATGCCTATGCAGCTCCATGGTGGGAAAGTTGGTCTTTCTAGGAAAATAGCTAGAATAATTGGCTATTTGTATTTTTTGGAAGTACCAGTATTTTGTAGCTTTCTTTTTTTTTTTTAATTTTTTAATTTTTTTAAATTTTTACTTTATTTTACTTTACAATACTGTAGTGGTTTTGCCATACATTGACATGAATCCAACACGGGTGTACGTGCGATCCCAAACATGAACCCCCCTCCCGCTTTCCTCCCCACAACATCCCTCTGGGTCATCCCCGTGCACCAGCCCCAAGCATGCTGTATCCTGCATCGGACATAGACTGGTGATTAGATTCTTACATGATAGTATACATGTTTCAATGACATTCTCCCAAATCATCCCACCCTCTCCCTCTCCCTCTGAGCCCAAAAGTCCGCTATACACATCTGTGTCTTTTTTGCTGTCTTGCATACAGGGTCATCATTGCCATCTTTCTAAATTCCATATATATGTGTTAGTATACTGTATTGGTGTTTTTCTTTCTGGCTTACTTCACTCTGTATAATCGGCTCCAGTTTCATCCATCTCAACAGAACTGATTCAAATGTATTTTTAACGGCTGAGTAATACTCCATTGTGTATATGTACCACGGCTTTCTTATCCATTCATCTGCTGATGGACATCTAGGTTGTTTCCATGTCCTGGCTATTATAAACAGTGCTGCGATGAACATTGGAGTACATGTGTGTCTTTCAATTCTGGTTTCCTTGGTGTGTATTCCCAGCAGTTGGATTGCTGGGTCATATGGCAGTTCTATTTGCAATTTTTTAAGGAATCTCCACACTGTTTTCCATAGTGGTTGTACTAGTGTGCATTCCCATCAACAGTGTAGGAGGGTTCCCTTTTCTCCACACCCTCTCCAGCATTTATTGCTTGTAGATTTTTGGATCGCAGACATTCTGACTGGTGTGAAGTGGTACCTCATTGTGGTTTTGATTTGCATTTCTCTGATAATGAGTGATGTTGAGCATCTTTTCATGTGTTTGTTAGCCATCCATATGTCTTCTTTGGAGAAATGTCTATTTAGTTCTTTGGCCCATTTTTTGATTGGGTCGTTTATTTTTCTGGAATTGAGCTGCATAAGTTGCTTGTATATTTTGGAGATTAGTTGTTTGTCAGTTGTTTCATTTGCTATTATTTTCTCCCATTCAGAAGGCTGTCTTTTCACCTTGCTTATATTTTCCTTTGTTGTGCAGAAGCTTTTAATTTTAATTAGATCCCATTTGTTTATTTTTGCTTTTATTTCCAGACTTCTGGGAGGTGGATCATAGAGGATCCTGCTGTGATTTATGTCTGAGAGTGTTTTGCTTATGTTCTCCTCTAGGAGTTTTATAGTTTCTGGTCTTGCATTTAGATCTTTAATCCATTTTGAGTTTATTTTTGTGTGCGGTGTTAGAAAGTGATCTAGTTTCATTCTTTTACAAGTGTTGGACCACTTTTCCCAGCACCACTTGTTAAAGAGATTGTCTTTACTCCATTGTATATTCTTGCCTCCTTTGTCAAAGATAAGGTGTCCATATGTGTGTGGATTTATTTCTGGGCTTTCTATTTTGTTCCATTGGTCTACATTTCTGTCTTTGTGCCAGTACCATGCTGTCTTGATGACTGTGGCTTTGTAGTAGAGCCTGAAGTCAGGCAAGTTGTTTCCTCCAGTTCCGTTCTTCTTTCTCAAGATTGCTTTGGCTATTCGAGGTTTTTTGTATTTCCATACAAATCTTGAAATTATTTGTTCTAGTTCTGTGAAAAATGTGGCTGGTAGTTTGATAGGGATTGCATTGAATTTGTAAATTGCTTTGGGTAGTATACTCATTTTCACTATATTGATTCTTCTGATCCATGAACATGGTATATTTCTCCATCTATTAGTGTCCTCTTTGATTTCTTTCATTAGTGTTTTATAGTTTTCTATATATAGGTCTTTAGTTTCTTTAGGTAGATATATTCCTGAGTATTTTATTCTTTTCATTGCAATGATGAATGGAATTGTTTCCTTAATTTCTTGTTTCTTAGATTTATGTCTAAGGATTTAGGGTCTTTCTTGAGCCATTGTAAACAGTATTATATTATTAATTTAGACATCCACATGTTTATTTCTAGTATATAGAAATGCATTTGATTTTGTGTTTACCTTGTATATCCTGAGACCTTCTGAACCCACTTACTAGTTTTAGGAGTTTTGGAAGGTATATTCTTTCGGATTTTCTACATAGATAGAAAATAGTGGTAATTTGACTGCCTTTCTGGCTTAAAAGGTTGTTTATATATTTACTTGCTTTACTGCACTGTCTACAACGTCCAGCACTGTGCTGAAGGAGAGTGATTAAAGTGGATATTCTCCCTTTGTTCCCTTCCTTAGGGAAAAATATAGTCTTTTACCAGTAAACATACTAAGACCTGTTGAGGAAATTTTCCATTATTCCTGTGTTTCTTAGAGTTTTCACCATGGTAGACTACTGGATTTTGGCAAATGCTTTTTCTGCACATTGCTGCTGCTGAACTAGCTCATCTTATTGTTGACTCACAACTCCTCCACTTCCCGTTAGAAGTCCTCATCTTCTTTGTCTTGGGCCAAGTGTGCATGGAGCATAATGGCAAATGACAGCCACTTCTCTTCAAGGTCATTCAGTATTGTGAGACTGAAGGAGGTGAGACAGACAAGTCTTTGTGGGTTCCAAGTATCCTCATAGTTCAAGTATGACTTTATATGTCACAGTTTGTCCGTGTTTTCTTCCTCACCAAAATTTCCTTTACAAATGTTACTCTAAGCTCACTGAAAGTGAATTCAGGCTCAACATCAGATATAAAAACAACAGCTTTGTACAGACTTGTCCACCAGCTCTAGCCATTGCCTGAGATTTAGTCCTTATAGCTTATCTCTTATTCCACATCACCCGTGGTTCTGCTTTTCTGATTGTGCCCTGACACAAAGTCTAAGAGGAAATGACTAAGGACATGGTTTTGATGGTGACTCCACACAACTAAACCCAGGTTTGTGATGAGGTAAATCTGCCAGTTTAAAGTATTATGGGACAAGTTTTCAAATCTAGACAACTTTACACATGTTCTGTATGGTTTACTTATAAATAAACTAAAAAAAAAAAAAAGAAAAGCAATTCAGTATATTATATGGAGAAAAAAGAATTCAAGAGGTGAACGTATTAGTAGAAAGTTACTCTGGACACCTGTTTCCAATGACATAGAAGGAGCCTTTATCTAGAATTAAATCTTCTGATCCAGACCACAACTTAAACAACCACAGGACTATCACTTCTTGTCTGGGGTCTGTGTGCATTTCAGCTGGGGTCCTACAGCAGGGAGGCTCTCTCTTATCAAGCTCTGGGTTTTTGTACAGCTTTTTCCATTACTTCAAGCACTGTGAGTCACAAAGAGCACAGAAATACTTTGCAGAATCTTCCAGCTGTAAGGATGAAATGATGAGGCTGATGGATTTATCTGCTTTCTGGAAGTTTACAGAGTAGCGGCCATTCCTTGTGTTGCTGTTTTCTGAATACTGTTGAATAAGGTAAGTCATCTGTCCACTGGGAAGTTGCTTGTACCAAACAAGGTAGTAATAGCTCCAGCTTGTTTCATACCGACAATTCAGGGTGACTGACTGCCCCACTTGGCTGGATACATCTGGCTGGTCTTGAGTAACTTTCTGGGCCACACCAGATCCTGTGGGAAAAAAATCAGAAAACAAAGATGAAGCAGTGAATAAAATAGTGTAGGAGTTATTTAGAACTCAAAGACCAAAAAATTAAATCCTAAGATGCTTGCTTTTCTCCAGTCCTCCTTTCCTCCCCAAGTCCCTGTGAAGCTCCACGTGCCTGTGTGCAGGCCTTTCACCCTGAACACTCGCACCCACATTCGAAAGCATCCCTACCAGGGAAGGTGAAGGCCAGGAGCACCCAGAGCAGACTGGAGAGCGGCATGAGGCATGGATTTCCCTGAACAAATGTGCTCAGTTCTGACTCAAGCTGAGAGTTCAGTGTCTTTGAGTGCCTGGCAGCACATACACACACTACCTGGTACCCGTGTGACTCCCCGCAACAGGAAGTGGGGGTTGTCATGTTCATAGACCATGTGGTCTTTGCACACATGGGAAAAAGTCTGGCTCACCACAAACGTTTACTTTGTAGGCTTGTCTTTCCCTGGACATTAAATTAGGCAGATCCTGAAAGAAGGCATCAAAAAAAAAATCGGTATTAAAATTTGACTGAGGGGAACTGAATATTAAGCAAGTTGACATACACCAATCATTATTCAGCAAAATGGTTTTTCCAGCTGATTTAAAATATAATTTACTATAGCCTATGAAATGTTCTGTTATCTATTAACTGGTTATTTATTTAGCCTACACTTACTTTTCCCATCCAAAATCTAATAACTCTGTAAGAAAACTTGCAGATCTTAGGCTTCTTGGTGAATGGAAATTTTACTCAAAATAATTATTGTATCTCTTTGTCTTTGAGTTCTATGACTCTATTTAGGTTTTTCAATAAATGAAGTTACTTCACCATAAATGACAAAAAATCATTCCATCTGACTCAGAGTCTATTTAGTTTCAAATTTTGAATGAAATTGTAACAAGGATAAAATATTCTTTTGAAATTTGAAATTAAGTCTCATTTATTAGACTTTGAGGAAGATCAGAATATTCAGTCCTGTCCCCTCCACAAGTAGAGTTGTATTTATTAGATCATGTATCCTAGAATTGTCCTGATGTCACATTTTCTGTCATTGGTCTAAAGTGTCAATCTCACTTGTTAGTGGCTCATTATTTTGTGTTTGTAAAATAAATTCAAGATAAGTATGCCAGATCTTTCTGTGACATAATGCTGTAATGCTCTCCTACCGAAGTTGGTATCTACATGTTTCAAACACTTTGTTGTTGTTGTTCAGTTGCTAAGTTGTGTCCAACTCTTTGTGACCCCATGGACTGCAGCACACCAGGCTACACTGTGCTTCAATATCTCCCAAAGGTGCTCTAATTAATGTCCATTGAGTCAATGATGCTATCCAATCATCCCATCCTCTGCTTCTCCCTTCTTCTTTTGCCTTCAATCTTTCCCATCATCAAGGTCTTTTCCAATGAATTGGCTCTTCGTATTAGGTGGTCAAAGTATTGGAGTTTTAGCTTCAGCATCACTCCTTCCAGTGAATATTCACAGTTGATTCCTATTAGGATTGACTAGTTTGTCTTCCTTGCAGTCCAAGGGATTCTCAAGAGTCTTCTCCAGCACCACACTTCAAAAGCATCAATTCGTCATATTTCAGCCTTATTTATAGTCCAACTCTTACACCACACATGACTATTGGAAAACCTAGAGCTTTGACTATACAGACCTTTGTCAGCGAAGTGATCTGTCTGCTTTTTAATATGCCATCTTAAGCTTCCTAGGTGGCTCTAGTGGTTAAGAACTTGCCTGCAAACTCAGGAGACATAAGAGATGTGGGTTCAATCCCTGGGTCAGGAAGATCTCATGGAGGAGGGCATGGCAACCCACTCCAGTATTATTGCCTGGGAAATGTCATGGACAGAGGATCCTGGAGGGCTATGGTTCATAGGGGTGCAGAGCCGACAACGACTGAAGTGACCTAGACCACCTGCTTGTCATATCTTTTCTTTCATGGGGCAAGCATCTTTCAATTTCATGGCTGCAGCCACTGTCCATATGGATTTTGGAGCCCAAGAAAATAAAATCTGTCACTGCTTCTACTTTTTCCCCTTCTATTTGCCATGAAGTGATGGGACCAGATGCCATGATCTTAGATTTTTGAATGTTGAGTTTCAAGGCAGCGTTTTCACTCTCCTCTTTCACACTCATCAAAAAGCCCTTTCAGTTCCTGTTCATTTTCTCCCATTAGAGTGGTATCTTCTGCGTATCTGAGGTTTTTGATATTTCTCCCAGCAGTCTTGATTCCAGCTTGTGATTCATCCAGCCCAGCATTTCACATGTTGTACTCAGCATATGAGTTAAATAAGCAGGCTGACAATATACAGCCTTGAAAGACTGCTTTTCCAATTTGGAACCAGTCCATTATTCCATGTCCAGTTCTAATGCTTCTTGACCTGCATCCAGGTTTCTCAAGAGACAAGCGATGTGGGCTGGTATTTCCATCACTTTAAGAATGTTCCCCAGTTTGTTGTTATCCACACAAAGTTTTCAGCATAGTCAATGAAGTAGAAGTAGATGCTTTCCTGGAATTCCTTTGCTTTCTCCATGATCCAGTGAATGTTAGCAACTTGATCTCTGGTTCCTCTGCCTCTTTGAAATCCAACCTGTACATCTGGAAGTTCTTGGTTCACACACTGCTGAAAGCTAGCTTAAGATTTTAAGCATAATCTTACTTACATATGAAATGAGCGCAATTGCATAATAGTTTGAACAGTCTTTAGCATTGCCCTTCTTGGGACTGAATGAAACTGACCTTTTCCAGTCCTTCAAACACTTAGTATATGTCAATATCACAGAAGCTGATGATTGAAGTTTTGTGTACTGTGCATGATCATGAAGTCTGTATCTCTCAATCTTCCACTTAGTTTCATCATCTTAATAAATGAATTAATTTAAAAGAACCAAAAGCTAATAAGCAAGTAGAAAAGGAAATATAGACACAGTCTCCAAAACAGTGCCAGTTCTTAAAATTTAAGGTCAAAAGAACTCATAAATGAGTGATGCAAGGAGGAGAGTTTATATGTAGTTGAACCATCTACTCTTCTGTCCTGTTTCAACTCTGAATGACAAGAAACTGATGTCTTTGTTTCTAATTATTTACAAGGAACCAAGGGAGACCGCAAATGCCCAGAGCAGTCTGGGGAACAGCAAGATAATACCTATATTATATGTATCATTTTATTATATATATCACATGTTTTTATATCCACCTTTTTATGTGTAGCTGTGAAATTTATCCCATTTGTAGGTTCTTGTTACTACCACTAAAATGAAGATGCAGAATCATTCCATCACCCTAAAGAACTTACTTTGCAGACCACCCCCACCACTGCAATCCTTGAAAATCCCTGAAATCTGCTGATGTCCTGGTTTCCAATTATTTGTAACTAAGCAGAAGAGACCACAAAGGCTTGCAGCAGCCTGAAGAGCAGCTTGATATTCTAAAATATATATGCTAATATAATAATTACATATACATACCAGGAAATTTATATTGCCAAAATTTTATTAAAATATAGATCGCGATCTGATACCTCAGTTTAATATGCACCCTGGTTTTGATGCTTAGCTCTGTGAAACTTTATCACATGTGTAGGCTCTTGTTACCACCATTAAAATCATGACATAGAGTTGTTTCATCTCTCTAAAGAAACCCTCTTTGTACACCCTCCCAAGGCCTGCAATTCTTATAATCCAGGTCACTACTGACCTCCTTTCATCTTTATATTTTGTCCTGTTGAGAATGTTGTAAAAGTAGAATCACACTACATATATAGTCATAATAATCCAATAAGTGTAATCATATACCATGTAGCCTCTGAGATTGATTTTTTTACTCAGCATAACATCATGAGACCCATCTAGACTACTGCATATATCAATAGTCTATTCCTTTTAATCACTACTGACTGTCCCCAACTTATGATAATTCAATTTAGAATTTTTGACTTTACAGTAGTGAGAGAATGATATGCTTTCAGTAGAAACCATACTTGGAATATTGAAATTTTGTCTTTTCCTGGGCTAGCAACACGCAGTATTATGTTTTCTGGTGATTCTGGGCAGCAAGAATGAGCTGAGCTCCTGGCCAGCCTCAAAATCATGAGTGTAAACAACTAACACATTTACAGCCATTTTATACCCATATAACCATCTTGATTTTCACTTTCAGGACGGTATTCAATACATAGAATAAGATTTGCATTATTTTAGTATAAAATAGACTGTGTGAGATGATTTTTTCCCCATTGTAGGCTAATGCAAGTATTGGTCACATTTAAGGGAAGCTAGGTTAAATATATTAGGTGGATTTTCTTTTTTTTTAATTTTAATTGATTTTTATTGGAGTAAAATGTTAGTTCCTACAGTGCAGCAAAGTGAATCCATTTTACGTATATATATTTATCTCTACTCTTTTTTAGATTTTCTTTCCATTTTAAATGAACTTTTGACTTCCTATTGTTTCAACTTAAAATGATTTGTTGCAAAATAACCCTCTTGAAGTTGAAAAAGATGTATAAATAATATTTCATTGTGTGAATGTACTACAGGATATTTATCTGTTCATTCAGTGAAGATCACTGGTTGATTTCCAGTATTAAGAATTCAGCAAGTGATTATTTAAGTGTATTTGAAATCCTTGGACTGTTTTCTAGAATGACTGGGCCATTCACCCACCAGCAATGAATGAGTGATCCAACTTCTCTGCATCCTTGCCAGAACTTGGTATTGTCAGTATTTTTAATTTTAGCCCTTATGATGTATGTCAAATGGTATCTCTTTGTGGTTTTAATTTTGATTTCCCTAATATAAACTTAGGGGCATATTCTTCATATTTCCTACATAGATAATCATGTTACCAGCAAATAGTGACAGTTTTACTTCTTCTTTCAACTCCATAAGATCGTTACATCTACTTTCTTTATTGCACTTTCTCCAACATCTAGCACTGTACCGAGTGACAAGAATGGACACTCTGTTTTTTTCTCTTTCTTAGAGAAAATTATAGTCTTTTACTAGTGAGAATACCATTAGCTATTGAGGAAATTCCCCACTATTCTTGTGATTCTCAGAGTTTTCATCATAATTGACTACTGAATTTTTGCAAATCATTTTTTCTGACTAGATTAATATGATGATATGATTCTTCTTTTCTACCCTGCTAATGTGAATTCTATCCATTGATTTTCAATATTAATGTGTCTTGCACCCTTGAAAGAAATTACATATGTGCTTGGTATATTACTCATTTTACATATCAATGAATTTTACTTGCTAAAATATTTTCAGAAATTTGTGTCTATCTTCTAGATAAAAGATATTTCCCTGTAGTTTTCTGTTCTTTATGGTCTTTGTCTGATTTTGGCATCAGGGTAATATTAGCCTCATAAAATGAGTGAAGAATTATTTTCTTTCTATTGTCTGCAGGAAACTGTATATAATTCATGCTAATTCCTCTTCAACGTTTGACAGAATTTTTCAGTGATACTGAATCTGGGGATTTTTTTTTATTAAAATTCAATTTCTTCATAGACATCATGACTTCACCTTTCTCTGGCCCCTGCTCTGAGGAGAGATGAGGAGGAGTTACCCTGGAGCCCACAGTGAGGTTTGGGGACAGACAGCAGGTGCTTCCAGAGCACTGTGCCTCTGCACAGAAGTAGGTTCCTACATCTGAGAGCTGGGCAGCAGCGAGGTGCAGGGAGCTGTGGTGTCTGGTCTCTCCAACCCGACCTGTCAGTCTCTGCTCCGTCTTCGTCTCTCCAGGCTTAGTTAATATCATCAAGAAGACAGGACTTCCCCCAGGGCTCTGCTTATACCACTGTAAGTTGTAAAATGTGCTTGAGGAATTGCAGTATGTGGTGAAGTTCTCCCCTTCTTGCAGAAGCAAGAATTCAGGAAAATGCTTTATCTGTTGTCCATTCATTTCTGTTCAGAAAAGCAATGAGAAGGAACAGAGAAAGTCTGATTAGATGTTTATTCTCTCAGCTGTAACAGTCTCTTTCATTCTTCTTGTGTATTTTCTCCTTCTTTCCACGTCTCCCTCCCCAACTCCCTCTGTCTCCCTCCCACATTTTAGTTGTTATGTTTTTCTCAACATCTGGCTCTCAGTCAGAAAATCCCACTCCTACAGTTGCCTGCAGATAAGATTCCTCTGTGCTGAATTTTCTGGGAGGAATCAAACTCACCTGATATTTGTATCCATAAGATCAACACTGGTGCTAACAGTAGCATCTCCCTTTTCTTCCTCTTCAGAAAGAGTTGCTGAATCTGCCTGCTCCTAAAAGGGTTTCCCTTGTATCAGCTTCTTCCAGACCATAGAAATGTAGTCTATACTGCCTTTAGGAAAGAAAATAGAAAGGAGTGACTCCAATCTGAGACAGCCAGTCAGACTTACTACCTTATTACCCACGCATCTTCCCCAGGGAGTGTCTATGTTTGCAGATGCTGCCCCTGTGTGACTGGATCAAAAATTACTGATCCAGTAATACTTGGTAAATAGTGGTTACTCAAACATTTGTTGAATGATGAATAAATGTGTATGTTTACTTGTGTGAGAATTCGAATGCAAATGTCCCAAAGAGTAACTTAATTAATTACTCTTTAATTTAATCTAAAAATGCCCTTCCACGAATGTAAACAATCAGGAGTTGCTTTTAGCTGTTTAGAAATGTCACCTTTGGAAAACTGTCTGAGCCCCAGTAGCCCTTGTTCTGCCATTACAAATTATCACAAATGTGATGGCTCCAAAAAGCAAGAATTGGTTCCCTACAATCTGGAGGTCAGAAGTCTGACAACAAGGTGTCAGCAGGAACAGACTCCTTCCAAATGAGGAGATAATCTTTCCTTGCCTCTTCTGGCTTCTGGTGGCTCCAGGTCCTCCTTTGCTAGTGACTGTATACCTCCAGCCTCCTCCTCCATCGAGAAGACCTCACAAGGCCTTCTCACCTGTGTGTCTCATAAAAGGACACTTGTCACTGGATTGAGGCCCCACCAAGACAATCCAGTATGATTGGATTTTGATACCCTTTTCTCAATTACATTTGTAAAGTTTCTGTGTTAAATAAGTTCACATGGATTAGGATGTGAATGTATACTTTGGGGGCCACCTTCTAACTCACTATAGGATCTTTAATGTCTTTGAACTGTTGCCATGCAGTTATATAAATGGTAGACATCTCAGAACTTCTTTAAAGTCAAAAGTAAATCTGAATCTGAATTACTTTATATATAGAAACAAAAAGAGAAGCAGGTTTAGGATGTAATGGAAAAGGAAAATCCCATGAGTTAACAAAGCTCTTGGAAATGCACATCATTGGGATAACTTCTCCTTTTCAGGCATGTTGGATTTGAATTCCAAATGAAGACAAATCTAGGAATGCTATGTTGGTGAAGGCTCCACTCCCACCCTAAAAGAGCAATGGGTCTGGAGCAGCACTTGGGGATGCTTTAAAAGTTTCCTGGTTTTCATGCAGATCAGGAGCCCCCTGCCGCAGTTTACACAGAAGGATGTAAAACCAAGACAGAATAGTTACCCACTGGAGAAGGTTGCTCTTTCCCAGCTCACACCATCATATTTGCCATAGCCCATCTCCGGGTCTTGTGCTGTGAAGGAGATATTTGCTAAATGAAAAGAAGGGAACCTGACCATGCTTTGGTTTGTGGACTAAAAGGAATCTCTTCATGCCTCTTAGGAAACAGTTTGAATGAACATAAATATAAGATGGCCCTCAGTAGCAAATATTCTTGTCAAACCATCTTAAGAGGGGACCAGATTCAAGAATATTTATAATTAAATGTTAGCAATATTATCCTCTGAGATTTCACATAAGAAGTACAGTTGCTTGAATTGGGCTGTAAAGGTTGAGTACATATAGGTTTGTTTTTTTTTTTTTTTTTTTTTTCACTTTCTTAGTGAGTTTTATTTATTTATTTATTTTAAATTTTAAAATCTTTAATTCTTACATGCGTTCCCAAACATGAACCCCCCTCCCACCTCCCTCCCCATAACATCTCTCTGGGTCATCCCCATGCACCAGCCCCAAGCATGCTGTATCCTGCATCAGACATAGACTGGCGATTCAATTCTTACATGATAGTATACATGTTAGAATGCCATTCTCCCAAATCATCCCACCCTCTCCCTCCCCCTCTGAGTCCAAAAGTCCGTTATACACATCTGTGTCTTTTTTCCTGTCTTGCATACAGGGTCATCATTGCCATCTTCCTAAGTTCCATATATATGTGTTAGTATACTGTATTGGTGTTTTTCTTTCTGGCTTACTTCACTCTGTATAATTGGCTCCAGTTTCATCCATCTCATCAGAACTGATTCAAATGAATTCTTTTTAACGGCTATTTGGGAAAAACCATTCTGACCAAAGAGGACAGTATCTGCAAAGGTTCAGATTAGGGAAAAGCTTAATACCAGCATAAATGGTTTTATTTTAAAGTGGCTGATGTACATCTAGACTATGCGGCAGAAAAGGGTGAATGAGAAAACTAGAAGCAACTCAGGGAAAAATTGTACATTGCCTTGTAATTCTTAATATAAAATTTGATCTTTATAATTTCTGATGGTTCCTCATTATGCAAAGATGAGCAGGAAGCAAACTAATTATATGAATTATATGTATATATACATATATATGTTATTGTTTTTCAGTTGCTAAGTTGTGTCCAATTCTTTGTGACCCCATGAACTGCAGCATGCCAAGCTCCTCTGTCCATGGGATTTCCCAGGCAAGAATACTGGAGTGGGTTGCCTTTTCCTTCTCCAATCCATACAGACACACACATAAGATATATATATATATGTAAAATACCTCTTTGGTCATGTAGAAGTCAGATTCAAAGAGTTAAGAGTAAAGTCAGAAAGAGAGTTAAGAGGCCCTTGCAGTTATCCAACTGAGAGGTGTTAAATGCTTGGATTAGGGGAGCTGCATGGCACCCCACTCCAATACTCTTGCTTGTAAAATCCCATGGGCAGAGGAGCCTGGTAGGCTGTAGTCCATGGGGTCACGAAGAGTTGGACACGACTGAGCAAGTTCACTTTCACTTTTCACTTTCATGCATTGGAGAAGGAAATTGCAACCCACTCCAGTGTTCTTGCTTGGAGAATGCCAGGGATGGGGGAGCCTGGTAGGCTGCTGTCTATGGAGTCGCACAGAGTCGGACACGACTGAAGTGACTTAGCCGCAGCAGGGGAGCTGCGAGGAGTATAGAGATGAGGAAGTGGATGTGGGTGGTATTTGAGAAGTAAACTGACCTGACCTTGATGATTATTAAGTCTCTGTGCTTCATTAGCGCTCTGGTGCCAATTTTCCATTTGGAACATGTTTATTCTATCAGCTCATGTGGAAACTAGTGGCCAAAGTTGCACCCTAGTCACTCAGTCATGTCCAACTCTTTGTGATCCCATGGACTATAGCCCACCAGGCTCCTCTGCCATGGAATTATCCAGGCAAGAATACTGGAATGAGTAGCCATTCCCTTCTCTAGGGTATCTTCCTGACCCAGGGATCAAACACAGCTCTCCTGCATTGTGGGCAGATTCTTTATCATGAGCCATCAGAGAAGCCCAATATGATATTAAACTGGTGGGTTATTTGGAAATCTGCAAAATGAGCACAGGACCAGAAAATTGATCAGCTTCATATACCTGTAAATTACTAAGCAACAAACTCAGATTCTGGAGTTCAGTTACTTATTCATTATCACAGTTACAATATAAACTAGGGGAGAAACCAAGTTTAGTAGTGAATTTCCCCCATAAATAATTCTTCCAGATATCAAAGCGATTTTTAAAAATGCAAACAGCCACATAGTAAAGAAATGACATACAGATGTCCATGTAGTGGAAAGTTTGAACTAAAGCAAAACCAAAATCTCCAATGAGCTAAATGAGACAGAATTGACTGTTCTGGTATATAACATGCAGACTTCCATGCCAGATGTGTGAGACAGCATATCCCCATATTATATTCATGCACATAAGGAAATACCATAAAGACTAGCTCTTAGGATGTAGCAACAGTGAAGGGTAAATATTAGCCAGGAATAACTATATTATTTTAGATAGGTTTGAGTACTATCTAGCTCACTTGGGATCATGGGAAAAGAGGAGGCTAGGAATTGGAATCAGTGATATGGCCAGTATACTGGTGGTAGTGAAGATTAGTGATGTTTAGGAACAGTCCAGTTAGTTGAGGGAGCTACAGTGACTGGAATGCCTATTTATCTATGTCTGCATTTCCCCCTGATTACCAAAAATAGTCATTCATCGAATTTCCCTTTTCCTCCCAACAATGACTCTTCCTCAATGCTGGTCCCAGAGCAGCAGCAGGCACGGGTTTGGGTATGGGCTGCAGGGGGCTTAGTGGCACTGTGTGGAGGCACAGAGGTAGGTGGCTGAGTCTTCAGGCTGGGATCTTCTGACATACATGGAGCTGTAGCTCTCTGTAGTATTCAGAGTGACTCTCACTCATCCTTGCTTCTTTTCATCCCTATTTACACTTATTAGAAATAGGTTCTTAGAGCCCTTTGCAGGTTCCCATCTGTACCAGTGTAAAGCATAGAAAGAGCTGGAAGGGAAACGGCAGGTGAAATTGGTGCTCTCTCCTTCCTGAACCCACAGCAAGGGAGGATGCCATTCCACAGTCAAGAGGCTGGTCACTCCTGTTCAGAAAGACAAGGTCCCCCATAGAAACTGATTTCTCTACAGAGTGTTCATTGCCTTCACACATTCCCAAATATTAGAATCTTGAGGTGCCTGACTGCATCCACCTCCTTCCCCATCACCACCCAGATTGTTCAGAATGTCTTCAGCAGCCCCAGGACTTAGGGCCAAGATGAAGCCACAGGATCAGCCATGAGGCTGGCAAAGTGTTCCTCTCCATTTATTCTGATCAAGTATCCTCAGCAGAGGAACATTCTGCAGCCTAGATCTGTGAAACATGCTGGTTCAGAGAATAGGTTTCTGTACCTGGTTGCCCAACCAATCGGAGACAAGACCACATGCATGTGCTAGAAACACACCAACCATTTCTGCCCTAGAATCAGTTGCCTGGGGTTCAAAATGAGGGATCAAACATTGCTCTCTTGAGACCAACTTCACAAACATTGAGATGAGCTCACTACACAAAGAGAACTGACAACCTTTCAGAAGTGGGCTGCTTAATCATGGACTGCTACTATTCAACTTGAGAGAGTGGGATGGTAGTATGTGACATGAATTCTGCTTTGGTTAAGAATCTTTATATGTATTTTAAACAAAACTTTTAAAACTTTCAAATTCCCCAAATAGAAATGTTCACCCACATAATGTGCTAAATTTTCTTTTGCTTCATGTACATTATTCTAATATGAAAGTCATACAATAGTGTGAGTATTATTGTTAATTTATAAATAACAAAAACTGTAGCTCAAAGAGTTTGGGTGATTAACTCAAGTGAAATATCAGGGAAGTGGCATAGTAAGAATTAGAACACTTATCTATCTGGTATGGAGCCTATGGTGTTTGGAATCTATCATGCCCCTATGTTTGTGATATTCTGTAAATATTTTACATGTCAGAATAATATATTTTAAAAATAATAGGAGTCTTCTTGTTGATTTTCTTTCTTTTTAAAAAATTTTTTCTTGATGTCAATCATTTTTAACATCTTTATTGAATTTATTATAATATTACTTCTTGTTTTTTTATGGTTTTGTTTTTTGGGGACAAGGGATATGGGATCTTAGCTCCCTGAGCAAGTATCAAACCAGCACAGCACCCACTATATTGGATAAACACTTTAAAGACAATAAAATACTGTATTAAGATAGAGAGTTACTCTTGGAATAAGGAAAGGCCTGTGCTCTAAGTAAGGTATGGAGGGAGGGCTCCACTCTGACACTTTGCAACACCAGGCAAGGTATTGAACCTCTCTCATGTTCAGTTTCCATTTCTGTGAATAGTCAGTATCCTTCTGCTGGGCACTGGGCTCACATTGGCATTCATCATCTCATTCACTCCTCCTAACAACCCTGCATGGTAGATTCTATCAATATCCACATCGCAGATATGAGGAAACTGAAGCATAAAAATAATTAAGCGATATTCCCAAGATCACTCAACTAATGAGTGGTAGGTGTAGAAACATAATCCAAGTCTTCCATCTCAAGCACTGTTACATTGCCTCCCTAAAGTAGCGTGGACCCAACCTTGAAGGGTTAGGATAAGAAGTGAGTGTGAACACACCTGAAAATCACCTCGCACAACACTTTCCCTAGCATAGGCACTCAGTTATAGGCAATGCACAGAACGTTGAGGATTTGGGAACCAAACTCTGAAATTGCAAAGGAGTCTATCCACAAGATAGAGCTTAATATTTTTTGAGCTATATTTGGCAGTTTAAATGGTAGATTTCATGTATTTTTGTAAGTTTCCATGGTCTATCATGTTCTTACTGTTCAGGGAAAATCAGTTCATTAGGGTGTTATATTGAGAGATTGAGATGTTGTTGTTGGAATGAATATACCAAGCAGTGTTTGCTATGATTGTTTATTTTTCCCCCATTTTTGAGTCTTGCTCCCATTCTCAGAATATTTCTATACTACATTACAAGAAAGGACAGAGCAGTAGAAACAATTTTACCTACCAGAAGAAGAAGGAAAAAACAGAAATAACCCTTTGGGCAATAATTCTGAGCTTCCTTTCCGAGGTAGCCTATTTCTTCCCAGTCAAAATCATCACATGCAAGATGTTACAAGAAATCATGAAGATACTTTTTGGCCAACCCAGTATTTGTCATTTGAAGTGAATCATTTTCACATCTGGGAGGCAAAGATTAAAAACCAGCCAGTTGTCCCCAATCTTCTCATCTCCTATGATTTCTGCACTGAGACGTTGACTGACTTTGGTTCAACAATGGCAGCCCCTATTGTGACTAGCGTGCATGCTTACATGCTTAGTCGCTCTGTCTTTGAAACCCTTTGGACTGTAGCCAGCCGGGCTCCTCCCTCCGTGGGATTCTCCAGGCGCACGATACACGTGACTAGGCTTCCCCGTGGAGAAGGCAATGGCACTCCACTCCAGTATTCTTGCCTGGGAAATCCCATGGACGGAGGGGCCCAGGAGGCTACAGTCCATGGGGTCGCGAAGAGTCGGACACAACCGGGTGGCCAAGTGTGGCCCGTCCGAGCGACTTCACTTTCACTTTTGACTTGCATACACTGGAGAAGGAAATGGCGACCCACTCCAGTATTCTTGCCTGGAGAATCCCAGGGACAGAGGAGCCTGGCGAGCTACAGTCCACAGGGTTGCTAAGAGCCAGACATGACTGAAGTGGCTTAGCACAATCTAGTGGTAGAACTAACTACAGTTCTGTTAAAAAGTGCTCATTAATTCTGCAATTTATAAAGATGATTTCAGTAGAATGTTTTAAAGCAAGACATATTTGGTACAAAGACAGCACATGATTTTTTTTAATTGGTAGGGATTATTTCTGAATGGGGATAAAAAACAGGAATAAGAAAAGGCTTTCTGGCAAGCACTGTCTCTCCTATGGACACAGCATTGCTGAAATATCATATGGGCCTTTAACACCTTTGTTGGCTTATGGTTATGGAAAATGGATTGATTGAGAGTGCCAGTTGATATTTAAGTGACTTTTTCTTATGCATTTTTCTAAAATGAGGAAAATTCCCACCTCTTTGTAGGGGAATATAGTTAAATGCAAATATAATTTTTCAAAATATCTAGTGTCAACTATCTTATGACAAACACAAAGTATTAAGAATTTTAATGGAAAAGGATTTTGTATAGAAATAAACTGAAGATTCACAGGAAGAGCTTAGCCAAATGCTTGGGGACATATTTCACTAATAATGATCGGGAAAAAAAGAGTAAGGAGAGGAGGGAAGGAAAGGAGTGTGGGAAGAAGGAAAAGAAAGGGAAATAGAAGGAAAGGAGTAATGAGTTTATGAATAAATATTTTCAAATATATCCCTGTCTTCATTATGACATTTATGTGATGTTCTTTAACTCTCTCTACTATTTTCATAGAAGATCCAATTCACCCTTTCAATATTTTATTGCATCCCTAGCAATTACTAGTTACTAGCAGTTGCTAGTAACATCAGTCATGAATATGTCTTTACTCAATAAATGTTTGTTGAACACCTACCATTTGTTGGGTACTGGGCTGATTACTGAGAATATTTCAATAAACAAAAGGAACGGAAAGATATGTTTCAGGAAAAGTGAAGTGAGGATAAAGGAAGTGAGCTCAAAGGCCATGAAGAGAAGGAAATGAGTGAAAAAGTGACTGGAGGATATGCCGGCCTTTGGAATGTGGTGCAGCACCTCTCATTGCACTTCCCAAGACTGAGTACAAGTATCTATTCCCCATCTCTAACTCACGAGTCAAAGCAATTTCCGAAGCATGATAAACAGAGCAATTCACATTCAGGTACACGTCCTATGCAGCAGGATAGATTTCTCCGTCTGTCTGATGATCAAAGAACATTATGTTAGTGATGTCACTCAGATCAAGGACCGGAATGGCTCTCTCTTACTCTCTCTGTCTTGTGCTCTAATTTCCTCTATATCTTTTCTCTTGGGGAAAATGTGTGGCTAATAAAGAGCTACTGCTGCTGCTGCTGCTAAGTCATTTCAGTCGTGTCCGACTCTGTGCAACCCCATAGATGGCAGCCCACCAGGCTCCCCCATCCCTGGGATTCCCCAGACAAGAACACTGGAGTGGGTTGCCATTTCCTTCTCCAATGCATGCAAGTGAAAAGTGAAAGTGAAGTTGTTCAGTCATGTCCGACTCTTCGCGAACCCATGGAAAGAGCTAAAGATGCTTCAAAATCTTGCTATAATTGGTAATAAATATTTCTACTACCATTTGAATATTTAGGGGGCTATGAAATCTCTTTACAGCATTAGGGATTCTTGCTTTTCTCGAGTAAGAACGTATACTTTCTATTCTTTTTTGTTTTAAAGGTTAGTTAGCGGATTTTTATTTTTCAACAGAGCCACAATATTCAATTTGAGCAGAAGTGGTAATCAACAAAAGTGGAAAATTTTAAAACACATATATAACTAAATATACATTATATATTAAAATACATACATACATATATATATATATATATATATCCCAAATCACTGCAGATGGTGAGTGCAGCCATGAAATTAAAAGATGCTTGCTTCTTGGAAGAAAAGTTATGACAACTTAGACAGCACACTAAAAAGCAGAGATTCTAATACTTGACATTTGCCCTAAAATAAGTCACCTTCTGTGATTGGTATTGTGATTCATCCCACTGTCTTTCCAGTTGATTCATTATTGGGGGGCTTTCTTCTTACTATTGCTTCCAGTAAGGCCAGATTGAACTACACAGGCTGAGATTTTGGACCTTGATATTCTTAGATTTTAAAATAAATCCAACAGTTGAGCTAACACATATTAAGACTGAATATAGGCAACTTTTAAAATCTCTTTAAAGCTTAGCTTTGCCAGTTGAGCTACCAGTGATGCAAACTTCACCTTCCTCCTGTTAGCTGAAGTATAATTGTTTACACCACATGAATGGCAAGTTGTCACTTTCTCAAAAAAATTTTAAATGCGCCTTGTTTTGTAAATAACCATTCTAGTTTCAGAAATTACATTAAAATAGAGATGTCCCTGTAGATACAAAAGTGAATTACAAAGATATATAAAGGCAACACTCTTCATGATAGCACAATAATAGAAACAAATATTTATTAATAGAAAGGCAGTTAGAATGTTTCAGAGTACTACATGGGATTATAAAGAACTAATTGGACTGCTTCCCAGGTGGCACAGTGGTAAAGAATCTGCCTGTAATGCAGGAGATAGAAAAGACCAGATTTGATCCCTGGGTCAGGAAGATCCATGTTGGAGGAAATGTCAACCCACCCCCGTATTCTTGCCTGAAAAATCCCTTGGACAGAGGAACCTGGCAGGCTACAATCCATGGGGCTGCAAAGAGTTGGACACCACTGAGCATGCACAAACTGACTTTTTACTATAGGATGATTTCCAGCACACTTTATTAACTGAAAGTCAAAAGGGAAGTTGGAAAAAATTCAAATAAATCCAACTTGCCTGTCAAATTGGGTCCATACGCATATGCATGTATGTGTAAACATGTATGTAATTGCATAAAATTATATGCAAATATATAGATAATTGAAATAAACAGACTGGCATGATAGCTTTAATGATCAGATTTGGTTTTCTCAGAGGAAGGTGGGAACTAGGCTGGAATGAAGATGGTACAGCTGTGGGCTTTTAGTTTTATTCTGTCTGGGTCTTTTATGATGAGATGGTTCTGTCTGTTGTTTAGAGAATATAAAAACCATGAAAACACCATATAGAGGTAAAACTTTCAGACAAATTAAAGCTAAATTAATATTCACTTAATTTTTGTATCTAAAACAGCTTCTTCCTGACAAATATGCAGGTTTGAGACTAGTAACAAAAAACATTTGGGATTTTTCTTAGAAAAAGTAATTTACTTATGCTAAGTGGAACAATTATAAAATTTCAGAGTCTGGACTTGCCCTGAGTCCGCATGAAAGAAACCTTTGGAACAAGGAGAACTATTTGTATTTTTCTCACTTGTATGTTGAGACTAACACACTGGAACCAACATTTTATTGACACGAGAAAGAACCATGAAAAATTGCTAATGCTTCTCACTTGTTTTCTAGGATTCTTAGTAGCCCCATAATTCTTCTCAGCTACATCAACTAATGAGGCACTTCTTCCTTGTCCTTTTCTTTTCTTTATGCATCGTCTCCCCTTTTCCTTCCCTTCATTTTCCTCATCTCTCACTGCTCTCTGACTCTCCTTCGACTCTAGATTTGCTCTCATGAATGCTCCCCCCGCTGTGTCCCCCTTCTTCCCACAAGAGAGATACTGCACAGGTGCAGCCCCGTCTGTCCCAGTGTGCCTCTCTCAGGATGCAGTAGTACACAGCAGCGTCTCTCAGGGTGACCTGGGGCAGGACCAAGGTGCTGGACTTTCTGTCTGAAGCTATGGTCAGAGAGGCCATGCTGCCGTTCACTGTGTCTCGAAAGCCATGAATGACATACTGTGGACTCTGATTGGGATTTTGCCGATACCAATGTATATAGTCATTTCCACCGATGGTAGAGTGGTTACAAGGCAGGTTTACATCCTCTCCTTCAGCACAATCCATGGAGTTTGGCTGGGTGGTCTTAGCATCAATCACAGTCCCTATGGGTTAAGAAATTAAATTAGCTCCAGAGCACATTTCAGTGTAATTCTATGGATTAAAGGCAGAACCCTCCTATAACTGTCTGGCCCTGGTACCTGCTCCAGTGCTTCTATTTATGTCCTGCAAAAATATTATTGGTGTTTCTTATTGGATTGCAAGGAGATCAAACCAGTCAGTTCTGAAGGAAATCAAATGTGAATGTCATTGGAAGGACTGGTGCTGAGACTGAAGCGCCAATACTTTGTCCACTTGCTGAGAAGAGCTGACTCATTGGAAGATACCCTAATTCTGGGAAAGATTGAAGGCAAAAGGAGAAGGGGGCATCAGAGGATGAGATGGTTACACAGCATCACCGTCTCAATGGACATGAATTTGAGCATACTCCAGGAGATAGTAAAGAACAGAGGAGCCTGGCATACTGACATCCGTTTGGTCATAAAAAGTTGGATACAACTTAGTAACTGGACAACAACAAAATTATAGAGACCAAAGATACGTGGCAAGAATCAGAGATTCCATAGGCTTTGTTCCCTGGGTCCTTGGCTTAATAAGCCCAGAGAATTCTTACAACCTGCTTACTGCTAAGGACTCTTCTGGTATCGTGGCTGTGATTTAAACTGCACTGTAGAAGAAGGGCCTCTTTAGCAAACGCGCAGATCGTTTCTCAGTTCCATCACGATAATGCGGAGTACAGCGCAGGGAGAGGAGCAGAGGGCAAGTGACTTTCTGTGGCCCTTTGGCCTCAAGTCATCCCTTGTAGACACAGAACACTTACCCAAGGTCAGAAACACCGTTACTCCAGTCACCAGCCTCATACTTCAAGGATAAGCTAGACCATGGGCCCAGAGCTCAGGCTTGCGTCTGATCTTTGGCTTGAGGAGGTTCCAGAGAACAGAGGCAACAGCTGTTAGTAAAAACCAGTGCAGATACTGCTGTGTTGTTGCTAGGACCTTCTCAGCCAATGATCAAGCAGTTCCTTATCTATGTCTTCCTCCCAGGTTTTAGTCATGTCCCCCAAAGATGGTG
Source organism: Capra hircus (assembly GCF_001704415.2). Lineage (NCBI taxonomy): Eukaryota > Metazoa > Chordata > Mammalia > Artiodactyla > Bovidae > Capra > Capra hircus. The sequence continues at coordinate 78,014,316 of NC_030817.1, read as the reverse complement.
AAACATCCCCAGCTCACAGTGAAATCATCTATGAAGTTTAATGTCTGGCTCAAGAAAAGGAACACCGATCACAATGATGTGTCTATGCACAACCATTGCTCTTTCATTTGTTTCTTCAGAAGCTGGCTGATGCTCCATGAAACTTGTGGAATGCATGGTTTAATCCCAGAAAATTGTACTGAGCTCTGTGTTGTGATGAAAATGATGAAAATTTCCATCCACATTCCAGAAAATGTATGGGAGAATCAAAAGTAGGCTGTGATGTGCTCTAGGAGACATGAAAAATTAATAACATTGAGACAAAAAGGTACACATCCTAGAACTCACAGCTCTTGTGAGGGTTCTTGAAATCATGCATGCATTCCTACATAAATAGACATCTTCCATGCGTCTGTCTTAATATACCAACTGATTGACATAGATAGTGTTCACCTCATCCTCCTTGAACAGTGGTTCTTCAATCCTCATATTCCCTATGTGATACTTGTGGGTGTTGTGCAACAAAAATGGTAAGGCAAAGGAACAGAAAAAAAAGCAAACAAAGTGGGGATGGGGTGGAGGTCAGTATAAGGGGTAGAAAAAGTCTGAGAATGGGGAAAAGAGTATAAGAAATAGAAAATGGAAGGGATAATCAGAGCAGGGAAATGGGAAAGCAGTGTTAGGGAGGTACATGGAAAGGGCTTAAGCTATTGGGTTAAGATCCCCTGAATCCTTGACAGCACACATTCAACAAGGGATAATAAAGCTCAAGTTGTCAAAAGAAGATGAAAGCATGTCACTTTTCCTTTTTTTTTTTTTTTTCTTGCACATTAGGAAACAAATTTCCCTTCCCTTCTCCCAGTAACATGAGTGAGAACAAGAGTTCTCACATGAAGCAGCCCCCTCTTGTGACTGAATAAAAAAACTGCAGAGATAAATCCAGACCAAAGTCAGCAAGCAACTATTTGTAAAACTCCTCAGATTTGAAGATAAATAGGGGATTTATCCCAGGGGATAAATTTCCAGGGGATTCCGTGGTGGCTCAGACTGTAAAGCGTCTGCCCGTAATGCGGGAGATCCAGGTTCAATCCCTGGGTCAGGAAGATCCCCTGGAGAAGGAAATGGCAACCCACTCCAGTACTCTTGCCTAGAAAATTCCATGGATGTAGAAGCCCGGTGAGCTACAGTCCATGGGATCACAAAGAGTCGGACACGACTGAGTGACAAAAAAAAAAAAAAAAAAAAGGCTTCCCAGGTGACTGCCAGATAGCTCAGTTGGTAAAGAATCCACCTGTAATGCAGGAGACCCAGGTTTGACTCCTAGGTCAGGAAGATCCACTGGAGAAAGGATAGGCTACCCATCCCAGTACTCTTGGGCTTCTCTGGTGGCTCAGCTGCTTGTGACTCACTTGGTAAAGAATCCCCCTCCAATAAGGGAGACCTGGGTTCGATCCCTGGGTTGGGAAGATCCCCTGGAGAAGGGAAAGGCTACCCACTCCAGTATTCTGCCCTGGATAATTCCATGGACTACAGCCCATGGGGTCACAAAGAGTCATACATGACTGAGAAACTTTCACTTTCACTTCAGGTGACCCTAGTGGTAAAGAACTCACTTGCCAATGCAGGAGATTTAAGAGACACAGTTTCAATTCCTGGGTTGGGAAGATCCCCTGGAGAAGGGCATGGCAACCCACTCCAATTTTCTTGCCTGGAGAATCCGCTGGACAAGGGAGCCTGCTGGGCTATATCCATGCGTTCACAGGGACAGACACAACTGAAGTGGCTTACCACACTGCACACACATCTTACTTGTAATACCTCTGTGCTCATCTGTACTGTCTTGGTCCTAAACACTCCATAGAAGGTTTTAATTATCTTTGACAGCTTTATTGCAGTCATATGATAGTGCATTCTCATTTCTTGATCTCCTTGGTATTCATTTGTATCTCACCTTCCCATGTTTTAAATTTACTGAAAAGCCCATATAATTTAAATGTTTATAAGAGAGGTTGGTACAGGCTAGGCACTCAAGAATTATCTGTTTGCTGAATGAGCCAATTAATTTTACTGAATTTAATGAAAATGTTATGGTAAATAACTATTTAAATTGTTTAAAATAAGGGATTTGATTTAGGTCATACCTGAATGACCTAGTGGTTTCCCAGACTTTCTTCAGTTTAAACCTGAATTTTAAAATAAGGAGCCCATGATCTGACCACAGTCAGCTCCAGATCTTGTTTTTGCTGACTCTATAGAGTTTTTCCATCTTTGGCTGCAAAGGATATAACCGATCTTATTTCTGTGTTAACCATCTGGTGATATTCATGTGGGGAGTGGTCCCTCGTGTTGTTGGAAGAGGGCATTTACTATGACCAGTGTGTTTTCCTGGCAAAACTGTATTAGCCTTTGCCCTGCTTCATTTGGTACTCCAAGTTCAAACTAGCTTGGAGTAAGTTTGCATTCCTTCCTGAGTTTGCATTCTAGTCCCCTATGATGAAAAGGACGTCTTTCGGGGGTGTTAATTCTAGAAGGTCTTATAGATCTTGATAGAACCATTCTTCACAGATCTCTTTAGGTTCCACTTTAAACTCATAATGTTACCATCATTGAGACATCCATTCATTCTGTTCTGGGTCAAGTACTTCCTCATACCCAAATCTCCAAGAAGCCCTCTAAATGGTACACTCTGACAATAAAGGTTTGAGACATTTTTCACAGTTAGGAAAGTTATGTCTCATTTCCCAAAGATTACAAGCATTGGAACAATAAAACCTGTCTCATAGGGTTTTGATATTTAGATTAGATAATGAATCAGAAATGCATTCTACAGTTCCTGACATATAGTAAGTTCAGTAAATATCAGCTTTCTATAGTCTGCTAAAACTTGCCTTTCCTTCAGTGTCCAGATTTGTGATCTGCTTCCCTGCCATCTTCCCCCCAACCCTGCCACATCAGTTCAGGGATGGAAGCTTCTAGAACATTACTTAATGTCTTATTTTCTTGGAAACAGTCATTATTTTTCTTATCCTTTTGTATCATATGCAACTAGCTACACTGACACATTGACACACTCAGGGTGCTGAAAGGACACAGATGGAACAGGTGAGGTTTGATTTTGGTTTCCCTAAAAATAGTAAAATCAAGGACATCTTGCATGTATCCTAGCTACTATTGGATGTAATATTTCTGATTTGGATTTCTAAGATTTTGCTGTTCTTATTACATATTTTCTCTTCTTATTGATTTATGAGTTGTAATATTTCAGAAATGTATTTTGCATATATTGCCTTCCACTCTGGCATTGACTTTCCACTCTCTTAACAGTGATTTTAAACAACAATGAAAAAAAAATTTTTCATATACATTCATGCTCATAAGGATCTCTCTTGTTTTATTTGTTTGTTTTCTTTAGAAAGTTTAGAAATGCTTTCCTTTTATGATGGCTATTGCTTGTGATGAAAAGTCAGGCATCATTCTTAACGATGTTTCCCAGAATGCAACATATCAATTTCCCCTGAGTATTAGCAAGACTTTTTTCCACTAACATAGACCCTTGGATTTGTCTTCAGTGCTTGCAAACTTCTGCCAAAACCACAGTGGTGAACTTGCAGAATACCTTACTAATCTTTATGACTTTCCACATAGCATTGCTCCTCAAAAAGGAGTTGCTTTATAGGATGTCAAGTACAACAGTGAGTGGAGATTCTTGCTATGATGAAGAGGTTATGGAATGGGTAATGGATGAGGTAGTTATAAATACCAGTTACAATCATGTGGTCATTTTCAGTAACAAAAGCTATAGTAGTTATAAAATTATTTTCAGTTTATATGAATATATTTATGTATACGTTAACCATTTTTAACTTCCCTCTCCCGTTTCCCTGCCTGTAGTAACATAAAATGTGCCACTAAAAATTAAGCTTAATCTCATTGTATCTCAGTAGTTAAGATACAGAATTCAATGGGAGAGTGTGATTCAGATAGAAGGGGAAAGAACATCGCCCTTAAACGGATAAATGAACTTGGTATTCTCTTTGAAGGAGACAGCTTGTTTTGGTTGAATGAAGAATAATTTCATCATAGTAACAGGAAGCATAGTTTTCCTGTGGTCTTTATTAGAAAGCTGTGTTATTCAAAGAGGTACCGATGAATGCCTAGTTAACTAGGAGGGAAGTTAATCAGTTAAGCTGTTACGGTAGGTTTGTACTGTGTCAACAATCTGAAAGTTTATTTCCTAGGATTTGCGTCCCTCTATTGTTCTGGGTTAGGGTTGGCCATGACAGAGATTTGTGCAGGTTTTGGAAGGTGCTTCTGATGAGGTAGCCATGTTTCTATGTTCTGCGGCTTGATGCAGCGCTCCAGGGACTATGGCAATACTTAGTGTTGCTGCTGCTCTGACAGTTCACCTTATTGTTGACTCAGAACCCCTCGACCTTCCACCAGATTATCTTCCTCATTTTCTCTTTGTATTAGACCAAGTATGCATGTAGCATGATGGAAAATGACATCCACTTCTCCTGAAGGTCACCCCCTACTGTGAGACTGAAGGAGGTTAGAGACAGACAAGCTTTAGAGTGTCTTGCGGATTCCATTGTCTTCATATATTTCCATACGTCACAGTTTGTCCCTGCTTTTGTCCACATCCAACTTTCCTTCACAAATGTTACCCTCGTTGACTTACAGCGAATTCAAGCTCAACACCAAATACAAGTAAAACAGTTTTTATGGACTCTTCCACCAGTTCTAGCCATTGCCTATGTTCTAATCTTTATAAATAATCTCTTACCCTATATCACTGGTGGCTATCCTCTGATAGTGCCCTGACACAAAATCTAAGGGGAAAGGACTAAGGAAATGTTTCATGATGATTTCAGCATCTAGACCCAGATTTGTGATGTGAGCCTCTCTAGGTGAAACTGCTATTCTACAGTATTATGGGGCAAGTTTTCAAATTTAGACAACTTTACACATGTTCTGTGTGTTTGATTTAAAGTCAAAAGTTTAGGAGGAGAATGTATCAGTAGAAAGTTACTCTGGGCACCTGCTTCCAAGTGACATAGAAGAAGCTTTTATTTAGAATTAAATCCTCTGATCCAGACCACAGATGAAGCAACCGCAGGACTACCATTTCTTGTCTGGGGTCTGCAGGTGTGTATTTCAGCCTGGGTCTTGCAGCAGGGGACTCTTTCTTATTAAGCTCTGGGAATTTTGTTCAGCCTTTTCTATTACTTCAAGCACTGAGTTCCCAGAGACTGCAGAAGTACTTTGCAGAGTCTTCCAGCTGTAAGTTTGAAATGGTGAGGCTGAGGGATTTATGTGATCTCTGAAAATTTACAGAGTAGCAGACATCCACTGCATTATGGGTAGAAGAACCCTGAAGGATAAGATAAATTATCTCTCCACTGAGTAGTTGTTTATACCAAAAAACGTAACTGCGCCAACGTGTCTTATAGCGACAGTTCAGGGTGACTCCCTCCCCAACTTAACTGGAAATGTCTGGCTGGTCTTGAGTAACTGTATGGGCTACACTGGATCCTGTGGGAAAAGTCAGAAAACAGAGATGGAGCAGTGAATAAAATAGTATAGGAATTAGACTAAAAAAATACAAACTGAAACCATAAGATGCTTGCTTCTCTTTTAGAATACTTACCAGAGAAGGTGAAGGCCAGGAACACCCAGGGCAGACTAGAGAGCACCATGAGCAGCATTCCCCTGAACAAATGTGCTGAGTTCCGCCTCAAGCTGAGAGCTCAGTGTCTCTGTGTGCCTGGCAGCGCATATACATAGAACCTGGTTCCTGTGTGCTCCTTCAAACAGGAAGTGGGGGTTGTCATGTTCATAGGTAACATGGTCTGTGCACAGATGGGAAAGAAAAGTCTAGGTCACCATAAACTCTTTGTCTATTTTTCTTTCACTGGTAATTAAGTTAGGCTGAGTCTGAAAGGGAGCTTTGCAAAAGCAATTATCTTAAAGGTTTGAACTGAGTGGAACTGAAGAACAAATAAGTTGATATTTGCTTATGATTATTCCACAGAATAATTTGCCATCCCTTTTAAAATTGGCTTTTAAAAAATTTTTTATTGGAGTGTAGTTGATTTACAGTGGTGTGACACAGCAAAATGAAATGTGCATTGACGAGGAATGGGTAAAAAATGTCCTATTTATGGACAATGATGTTGTGTTTGTTCTTTAGTCACTAAGTAGTGTCCAAGCCTTTGGGATCCATGGACTGTATCCTGCAAGGCTCCTCTTTCCATGGGATTTCCCAGGCAAGATACTGGAGTGGGGTGCCATTTCCTTCTCCAGGGTTCTTCCTGAGCCAGGAATCGAACCCCTGTGTCCTGCTTGACAGGTGGATTCTTTACCACAGAGCCACTGGGGAAAACCCACAATGAAATTGCTCAGTCATGAAAAAGAACAAAATAATGCTGTTTGTAACAACATGAACAGACCTAAAATAAGATTTAGTATAAGCAATGAACCCTTCTTATAATCTACTTACTTACTAGTCATTCATTTAGCCTATACTTACATATCTCCATCCAAAATCTAAATACTCTATTTAAAAACTCACAGACTTTTGGCCCTTCTGGTGAAAGGCAGTCTTACCCAAAATTTTTAACTTAATTTTTTCTAAGTTTTAGGGCTGTACTAGGATTTTCCAATACATAAAATTGCTTTGACAACAAATGATAAAATATCTGTCCTTCTAACTTTCAGAGTCTATTCTGTTTTTTATGTTTGTATGAATTTATAACAAGAATAAAATAATTATTCTTTTGAAACTTGATATTGAGTCTTATTTATCAGACTTTAAGGGGGATAGGACTTCCCTGGTGGCTCAGACAGTAAAGCATCTGTCTACAATGCAGGAGACCTGGGTTCAATCCCTGGGTTGGGAAGATCCCCTGGAGAAGGAAATGGCAATCCACTCCAGTACTATTGCCTGGAAAATCCCACGGACAGAGGAGCCTGGTAGGCTACAGTCCACGGGGTTGCAAAGAGTCAGACACGACTGAGCGACTTCACTTAAGGGGGATCAGGATGTTCAGTCCCATTCCTTTTGCAAGTAGAATTGTACTTATTAGATCATGTTTCTTAGAATTGTCCTCATGCCATTTTTTTCATCCCACTGGCCCAAAGTGTTCAGTCTCACTAGTTAGTTGCTTGTTATTTTTTCCTTTTGTTAAATAAAGTGAAGATAAGCATGCCAGATCTTTCTGTGCCATAATACTATAATGCACTCCAATAAAACTTGGTATCTACAGACTGCAAGCACACAGTATTTGTCTACAGCACAGAAGGTGATGGCTGAGATTTGTAAACTGTTACCTATGAATTTTGAATGTACCTACGAATTTTCCAGCTGGTTTTATCATTTTAATGGATGAATTAATATAAAAAAACCAAAGGCAAATGAATAGTAGAAAAGAAAGTATAGACAAGGTCTCTAAAACAGTGCCAACTCCTTGCTTTTAAGTTGCTTGAGTGGTGGTGTTAATGACTGATGCATGGAGGAGAGTGCAGATTTAGTTGAGACATCTCGTCTGTCCATTTCAACTCTGAGTGCTGACGGGCAGCGGATGCCCTGGTTTGCATTACCAAACCTACTTGTATTTAAGTAGAAGAGATCACGAATGTCCACAGCAACTGGGCAGCAGCATGGTATTGTATTGTAGCATATATAATATCTGTATATAATAATTATAGATATTATATATACAACAGAAAATTAATATTGATAAAATATTACTAAAATACAGATGACAATCTGATATATCAGTTTTATTATGCATATCTCTATGAACTTTTATTACATAGGTATAGGTTTTTGTACCACCACTAAAATCATGATACAGAATTGTTCCATTTCCCTAGAGAAAACCACATTCATACTGTCTCCACCCCGGCAACTCATGATAACCTCTAGCAACTACTGAGCTTTTTATCTTTATGTTTTGTCCTTTTGAGAATGCTGTATAAGTAAATTCATACATTCTGTATGCATCTGTAATAATATGGTATGTAAGCATGTACCAAGTAGTCTCCTGAGATATCTTTTCACTCAGCATTGAATCCATCTAGGCTGTTGCATGAATCAATAGTAAGTTTCTTTTAATCACTACAGACTGTCCCTAACTTGTGATGAATCAACTTGGGATTTTTCATCTTATGGTAGTGAGAAACATATATGCATTCACTAGAAACCATACTTTGTATTTTGAATTTTTACTTTTCCCCCATGTTAGCAGCATGCTGTATGACATTCCGCAGTCATGCTGGGCAGCAACACTGAGCTAAGCTCTCTGTCCACCCTGGGATCGTGAGGGTAAGCAACTGATTCACTTAGAAACCTTCTGCACCCGTACCACTCTTCTGTTTCTCACTTTCAGTACAACACCTCCGAGGTTAGACCAGGCAAAACTCTGATGCACAGTAGGTTAAGTACATTATATGCTTTTTCCACTTACATTTGCAACCTAAAATGGTTTATCGAGACTTAACCCTATTTCAAGTTGAGATAGATCTATAAGTAGCAGTTTATTGTATGGGTGTACCACAGAATATTTATCTATTCACACAATGAAGAACATTTGGCTGGTTTTCAGCTTTTGGCCATCAAAAATACAGCTGCTATGAATATTTCTGCACCGATATTTGTGTGAACATGTTTTCCATTTCTCAAGTATATATGCCCATAAACGAGTGTGATTGCTGAGCTGTAAGGTGAGTGAATATTAGTTTATGTGGAACTGCTAAACTGTCCTCCAGAATGACTGCACCATTTACCCACTAGTAATGTACGAGTGGTTCAACTGCTCTACATCATTGCCAGAACTTGGTTATTTTTCATTTTAGCCATTAAGCAAGATGTGGAATGATATCTCATTGTGGCTTTAATTTGCATTTCCTTGATGGTTAATGATGTTGAAAATCTGTTTCTATGCTTATTTCACTAACACATAGCTCTTCCATGATATGTTTGGATGAACCATTTTCCAATTGGACTACTGTTTTCTTCCTACTGAGTTTAGACAATTCATTGTTTTCTGAATACCATCCTTTGAAGAAATACATTGTGAAAATATTTCCTGCCATTCTGCAGCTTGTCTTTTTCATTCCCTTAATAGTACCTTTCACAGAGCAAGCATTTTTACTTTTGATGAAATATTTTATTTTTTATTGATTGTGCTTTAACATCATGACAAAAAATCAATTTGTCTAACACTTGGTCCTGAAGATTTTTTTTTTTCAAAAAGATTTAGAGTTTTAGATTTTACACTTGGATATACAGTCCATTTTGAGATTCTCCTCAAATTTTTGTGGTGTGAGATTTAGGCCAAGATTCAGTTATTTGCCTAGCAATATCCAATTGTTCCTAAGTCATTTGTTCATAGGACTATCATTACTCCACTGAATTGTCATTGCAACCTTGCCAAAAAATCTAATTTCTCCACTTTCCCACATCCACACTTGGGATGAGCATTATCTTGTTAGTAATTTTTTATTTTCTCTTTTTATTCATTTTTATTGAACTTTTTATCTTGTTATTGGAGTATAGCCAATTCACAATGTTGTGATAGTTTCAGGTAGACAGCAGAGGGACTCTATCTTTTTAACATTGTAACATCTGTACTATATTTTACTTTTTCATTCTTTATATTTCTAATTTGTGTTTTCTCTTTTTTCACCATGATAATTCTATCTAGGAATATATAGTTTATTAATTGTTTTAGCAAACTTAACTTTGTATCTCATGGGTATTTCTATCGTTTTCCTTCTGTTTTACCAACTTGACATTTTTATTATTTTCTTATTTCAGTTTATATTAATTTTAATTTGTTCTTGTTTGTTCTTCTTTTTCTATCTTTTTTGTTGAAAGATTAGATGATTGTTTTGCAGCCTTTTTCTTTAGAAATATAAGTATTTAAAAAGATGAACTCCTCTTATGTAAAATATTATCTGTGAAATTGGAAGTAGCTCAGTCGTGTCCGACTCTTTGTGAATACAGTTTATGGAATTCTTGAGGCCAGAGTACTGGAGTGGGTAGCCTTTCCCTTCCTCAGGGGATCTTCCCAACCCAGGGATTGAACCCAGGTCTCCCACATTGCAGGCAGATTCTTTACCAGAATCTATTATGAGATATTATATTATGAGATATTACCTGTATCGCATTTATATGTATATGTTCTCATTATATTTTCTTTCAAAATATTTTCTAACAGCCAAGTAATTATTTCTTTAACCTATGGGTTACTTTAAAACTTAATGCCTAGATTCCAGGTATCTGGGAGTTACTAAAGACATCTTTTTGCTATTGATTTTCTAAGTCAATTCCACTACTGATCAAAACATAAATTCTGGATGATTTCAATTTTGTTAACTATATTAAGCCTTCTTATCCACAAACAAATTGTGTGTGTGCATGTGTGTTTAATCTACACAGCAGGGTGTGACTGGAGCCTCGGCTGCAGATCTGGGTACAGGCTGCAGGTGCCTGGGGAGCACTATGCACTTGCTGCACAGATGTAGGTGGCTGAGTCTCCAGTCTGGGAAGCTGTGATGTGCAATGAGAGCTGTTTGGCACTCGTACTGAGGAAAACTGTTAATCTTCCTTTTTATTGACAACCAAATGTATGGCTATCAAGAACGCAGGGCCTTTACCAGATATTGTTAATACCATGGGAAGTAGTCAAATTCACTCTTCTCACAACTACATTTCTGAATAGAAATCTCCCCTCCTGGACTGTCCATGATTGAGGGCTCTGTTTGAGATTGAGAGCAAAGACAAGAGTCTATTTTTGCAAGGGTGTGGTGGTGAAGAGAATGCTGTTCCCATCATTAAACTGGAAGTGTTTTAGATGAGAGAGAATAAGGAGCAACTACAAGAGAGAGAAAGGTATTAACAAATGGTCAGTTTTTACTTAAGGCCATGTGGAAGGAATTTTCACAGAGGCTATTGCTTCCTTCAGAGAAGGCAATGGCATTCCACTCCAGTATGCTTGCTTGGAAAATCCCATGGATGGAGGAGCCTGGTGGGCTGCAGTCCATGGGATCACAAAGTCGGACACGGCTGAGCAACTTCACTTTCACTTTTCACTCTCATGCATTGGAGAAGGAAATGGGAACCCACTCCGGTGTTCTTGCCTGGAGAATCCCAGGGACAGAAGAGCCTGGTAGGCTGCCATCTCTGGAGTCGCACAGAGTCGGACACGACTGAAGCGACTTAGCAGCAGCAGCAGCATTGCTTCCTTAACTAACATGGAGTGTAAAGATAATCATTCCAAAGCTCCTTTATAAATGTTCCTCTCTCTCTTCATTTCACCAGCCGTTGAAATCTAAAGATAAGATGAACTCCCTTTTCTGATTTTACAGCAAACTGGAACCATGCACTAGATTCTGGGATAATGTTAACGATAAAGATGTTGGCTAATAAATCTCATTGACTGCATAGAATGCCACAGCGTTTCAAGAGCCCTTTAATGCTTCCCTGATAGCTCAGTTGGCAAAGAATCCGCCTGCAATGCAGGAGACCCCGGTTCAATTCCTGGGTAAGGAAGATCCACTGGCGAAGGGATAGACTACCCGCTCCAGTGTTCTTGGGCTTCCCTTGTGGCTCAGCTGGTAAAGAATCCTCCTGCAATGCAGGAGACCTGAGTTCAAAACCTGGATTGGTTTTGAACTCAGGAGAAGGGAAAGGCTACCCACTTCAGTATTCTGACCCAGAGAATTCTATGGACTGTATAGCCCATGGGGCCTCAAAGAGTGGGACACCACTGAGCAACTTTCACTTTCACCTTAATATTTAGGTAAAAGGCCTTGGCAGGTACTGTTCATGGCCTACAAATAGATTTACTTCTTCATCCTTACCAGAATCTCTATGTTCTGATTTTCAGCAATGTTTCTAGATAAAAATGCATACCTTCCCCAGACTTTCATAGCTTGAGATCAGCTTGAACTCTTTTCTAATCAACAAGATGTAAGCATCCTGAGCGATTTATCACCCTTTCCTATTCACTAAACTTTTCTACTTTTCCTCATGCGAAGAGTTGACTCATTGGAAAAGACTCTGATGCTGGGAGGGACTGGGGGCAGGAGGAGAAGGGGACGACAGAGGATGAGATGGCTGGATGGCATCACTGACTTGATGGACGTGAGTCTGAGTGAACTCCGGGAGTTGGTGATGGAGAGGGAGGCCTGGTGTGCTGCGATTCATGGGATCACAAAGAGTCGGACATGACTGAGTGACTGAACTGAACTGAATAATGCCAAATGTCAGTGGGTTAGTACCTTGCTAGTACATGAGTGCATGCGTGCTAAGTCACTTCCGTCATGAAGCGACACTATGGACTCTTTCTGACCCTGTGGACTGTAGCCTGCCAGGCTCCTCTGTCATACTGGAGTGGGTTGCCATGCCCTCTCCAGGGGATCTTCCCGACCCAGGGATCGAACCTGAGACTCCTGAGACTCCTGCATTGCAGGCGGATTCTTTACTGCTGAGCCACCAGGAGAGTCCTGATACTACATACCAAAGGTCAAAAGTCACATTTGTATCTCGGAGAGGTGAAAAAGACCAATAACGCATTTCTCATCTACGGTCTATTAAGAGAAGGCTTACCCGTGGTCGAAAGTCATGCTTGTCTCACAAGTGTGTTCTTACTTAAATATTTCAGGAGCAGAAAAGGAAGACTAGAATGAAAGCACCCGGAATATCAGTCTTAGTTCATTGTTACCTTATAATTAGTAGGAGGTCCTCATGTTTCGTTTTAGTTTTTATTGGAGCATTATATTCATATAAGAAAATGTAATATAAGAGTACAGCCTGGTAAATTTTCATGTAACTCTTATAACCAGCACTCAGATCAAGACACAGAGCATTACCAGCCCTTCGGTGCTCTCTTTATGATATTGCCCCACATATAACAATATTCTGATTTCTGCCAGTGTAAATTAGCTATGTCAGCTTATGTATCTTATAGGAATGACATGTTTATTGACTATCTGAATATCTTCTGTTGTCAAAAACCTACTTCAGACTTTTGTCTTTTCTATCAATTTGTTTGTTTTCTTGTGATTTGAAAGATATATTTTTAATTCAAAATGATCCCTTTGATGATATATGTGATAGATGATATTTGATAATATATTATTTTTGATAATCAATATTAAATTTTATAAGACAATAATATTGTAAATATATTCACTAGTTATTCTTTAATAGATTTTCTAGTTATCTTTTTAACTTTTGAAATAATTTGAATATAGATCAGTTTTTTAATAAAGGGTAGTTGGTTTACAATGATGCGTCCATCTCTGTTGTACAGAAAAGTGACAAAATATGAATGTATATATGAATATAGATTCATTTTGAAGCTTAGTGATGCTTGTGTCCTGCTTAAGAAATGTGTATCTAGCACAGAGTAATGAACAAGTTCTGAATTTTTTCTATTAACTTCATGCATTATTCTTACATTCAGATCTGCGTTTTGACTGCTATTTATAAATCCTTTATCCTTGGCATATGGATGCAAATGTTTTCCAATCTTTAGTGTAATACCTTTCCAGTATCAATTTTATCACAAAACTTTACTTTGTCACCCTCCCCATCTGGTCATATCATTCTCCTTTATTTCAGGTTTTCTTCTATTTTTAGAATTTTTCTTTTCCTTTTATAGTTATCATGTATTTATTACATGGGTGATGTAGTTTTCTGAATTTTCATTTTAACTACTAAAATGAATTATTTTCCAAAGTTTTCTCATCCTCTTTGTGCCCAGGATGCTTTCTTCTCTATGTTCTGTATTGTGTATACACTTATTATTAGTTAGCTTAAAAATCACTTAGTGTGTTGCCAGTTTTATGCAATTGTGGTGTAACAAACAAACTAGATATTCTTCCAACTTTAGATTCAGTCCCTCAGATGTGAAAACAGCTAGATTTTGTGAAACATTAGAATCTTCAGTGTGCACTGCCAACAATCTCTTCCTGATTCAGTTTCTTCATGTATTAGCTATAGGGAAAAACAGCTAAAAGACCAGTGTACCAATGGAGCTCCAAGTTACTAACTCCTATTATTTTCCCATGAGATCATATACTCATGAATCTCTGCTGGTGAATCTCTATTGGTAGAACTAGTGATAGAACTAATAACAGTTCTATGAAACAGCACTAATTAATTCTGTAATTTCTAAAGATAAATTCAGTAAAATGTTTTAAAGCAGGACACGTTTGGTATAAAAACAGCACTTGGTTTTTTTTTTTTTGGTAGGGATTATTTCTGAACAGAGATGAAAAAATAGAAATCAAAAAAGGCTTTTAAAAATCTGTTCACCACTTTTGGGTTGGCAAGCACTGTGCTTCCTATGGGCATCAGTTCAGTTCAGTTCAGTAACTCAGTCATGTCCGACCCTTTGCGACCCCATGAATTGCAGTATGCCATGCCTCCCTGTCCATCACCATCTCCCAGAGTTCACTCAGATTCACGTCCATCGAGTCAGTGATGCCAACCAGCCATCTCATCCTCTGTCATCCCCTTTTCTTCCTGCCCCCAATCCCTCCCAGCATCAGAGTCTTTTCCAATGAGTCAACTCTTCACATGAGGTGACCAAAGTACTGGAGTTTCAGCTTTAACATCATTCCTTCCAAAGAACACGCAGGACTGATCTCCTTTAGAATGGATTGGTTGGATCTCCTTGCAGTCCAAGGGACTCTCAAGAGTCTTCTCCAACATCACAGTTCAAAAACATCAATTCTTCGGTGCTCAGCTGTCTTCACAGTCCAACTTTCACATCCATACATGACTACTGGAAAAACCACAGCCTTAACTAGACGGACCTTTGTTGGCAAAGTAATGTCTCTGCTTTTTAGTATACTATCTAGGTTGGTCATAACTTTTCTTCCAAGGAGTAAGCGCCATTTAATTTCATGGGTGCAATCACCATCTGCAGTGATTTGGGAGCCCAAAAAAATAAAGTATGACTCTGTTTCCTCATCTATTTGCCAGGAAGTGATGGGACTAGATGCCATAATCTTCATTTTCTGAATGTTGAGCTTTAAGCCAACTTTTTCACTCTCCTCTTTCACTTTCATTGAGAGGCTTTTTAGTTCCTCTTCACTTTCTGCCATAAGGATGGTGTCATCTGCATATCTGAGGTTATTGATATTTCTCCCGGCAATCTTGATTCCAGCTTGTGCTTCTTCCAGCCTGAAGTTTCTCATGATGTACTCTGCATAGAAATTAAATAAGCAGGGTGACAATATACAGCCTTGGTGTACTCCTTTTCCTATTTGGAACCAGTCTGTTGTTCCATGTCCAGTTCTAACTGGACATGGTTTTACTATGGGCATGGGTTTACTGAAATACCATACGGACTTTTAACACCTTTGTTGGCTTATAGTTATGGAAGATGGACTGAATGAGAATACCAGTTGATATCTAACTATATTTTGTATCAATTTTTCTAAAATCAGGATAATTCCCTGGTTCTTCACAGGGGACTCTAGTTAAACATAATTTTAATCTTTCAAAATATCTGGTGTCAACCACTTTATGAGAAACACAACGTACTGAGAATTTTAATGGAAGAAATAATTTTGTATTGGAATAAACTAAAGTTTCACATGACCTACTTCACTAATAATGATAGGAAAAAGGAGTAAAGAGAGGAGAGGAGGAAAAGAGAGAGGGAGGGAGGAAGGAAAAGAAATGGAAATAGAAAGAAAGGATTAATGAGTTTATGAATAAATAAATATTTTCGAATATAACCCTGTCTTCATTATGAAATCCGTCTGAGGCTGACTCTCTCTTCTATTTTTATAGAAGATCTAACTCACTCTTTCAATATTTTATTGCATCCCTAGCAATTATTAGTAACATCAGTCATGAATATTTCTTTACTCAATAAATATTTATTGAACACCTACTATATGTTGGGTACTGGGCTGATGACTGAGAACACTTCAATAAGCAAAAGGAATGAGAAGATATGTTTCAGGAATAGTGAAGTGAGGAAAAGGAAAGTGAGCTCAAAGTCTGTGAAGAGGAAGAGAGTGAAAAAGTGACTGGAGGGATATGCTGGTATTTGGAAAGTGCTACAGGACCTCTCATTGCACTTTCCAAGACTTCAGTACAAGTATCTGTTCCCTCATCTCTGACTCATGAATCAAAGCAATTTACAAAGCATGATAAGCACAGCAATTTACATTTAGGTATACTAAAGCTGAAACTCCAGTACTTTGGCCAACTCATGCTAAGAGTTGACTCATTGGAAAAGACTCTGATGCTGGGAGGGATTGGGGGCAGGAGGAGAAGGGGACGACAAGGATGAGATGGCTGGTTGGCATCACTGACTCAATGGACGTGAGTTTGAGAGAACTCCAGGAGTTGATGTTGGAAAGGGAGGCCTGGCGTGCTGCGATTCATGGGATTGCAAAGAGTCAGACACGACTGAGCGACTGGACTGAACTGAACTGAACTACACATTCTACACAGGAGGATAGATTTCTGTCTTTTTGATGATCCAAGAATATTATGTTAGTGATGCTGCTCACATCAAGGACCAGAATACCTCTTTATCATTTTTCTGTCTTCTGCTCTAATTTCCTCTAAATCTTTTCTCCTGGGGAAAATGTGTGGCTAATAAGGAGCTAAGGATGTTTCAGAATCTTGATACACTCACTAGCACATCATTCTACTGCCATTTGGATATTTAGAGGACTAGCATGTTTCTTTACAGAATTAAGGATTATTTGTTTTCTCGAGTCACAACATACGCTTTTTATTCTAACACTTGACATTTTGCCATGAAATGTTTCACCTTCTGGGATGGGTATTGTGATTCATTCCACTGACTTTCCAATTGACTCATTATTTTGGGGCTTTCTTTTTACTATTGCTTCCAGTGAGGCCACGCTGAGCAACAAATTCCAAGATTTTGGAGCTTGACATTAGCAGATTTAAAAATAAATGTGACAGTTGGGCTAAGACATATTAACTGAATATAGGCAACTTTTAAAATCTCTCTGAGCCTTAGCTTTCTAATAGGTAGCATAGGTCTCAGAATAACTCACTAAATGGTAATGAAGACTAAAAGATACATTTAGGATTTTCTAAAAAGACAGTGATTTTAAAGCTAAAAAGAAACAAATGTTTGATAGATTTGACAGTATAAGATTAAAGACAACATCACTTAAAAAGTAAATGATAGCATGTTAGAATAAAATATAAAATATCAATAACCTCAGATATGCAGATGACACCACCCTTGTGGCAGAAAGTGAAGAGGAACTAAAAAGCCTCTTGATGAAAGTGAAAGTTAAGAGTGAAAAAGTTGGCTTAAAGCTCAACATTCAGAAAACGAAGATCAAGGCAGCCGGTCCCATCACTTCATGGGAAATAGATGGGGAAACAGCGGAAACAGTGTCAGACTTTATTTGGGGGGGCTCCAAAATCACTGCAGATAGTGACTGCAGCCATGAAATTAAGAGACGCTTACTCCTTGAAAGAAAAGTTATGACCAACCTAGACAGAATATTCAAAAGCAGAGACATTGCTTTGCCGACTAAGGTCCATCTAGTCAAGGCTATGGTTTTTGCTGTGGTCATGTATGGATGTGAGAGTTGGACTGTGAAGAAGGCTGAGCGCCTAAGAATTGATGCTTTTGAACTGTGGTGTTGGAGAAGACTCGAGAGTCCCTTGGACTGCAAGGAGATACAACCTGTCCATTCTGAAGGAGATCAGCCCTGGGATTTCTTTGGAAGGAATGATGCTAAAGCTGAAGCTCCAGTACTTTGGCCACCTCATGCAAAGAGTTGACTCATTGAAAAAGACTCTGATGATGGGAGGGATTGGGGGCAGGAGGAGAAGGGGACAACAAAGGATGAGATGGCTGGATGGCATCACTGACTCGATGGATGTGAGTCTGAGTGAACTCCGGGAGATGGTGATGGACAGGGAGGCCTGGCGTGCTGTGATTCATGGGGTCACAAAGAGTCGGACACGACTGAGCGACTTAACTGAACTGAACTGAACAAATATAAACATTGAAATATCAAGTAGGAGATCAAAATAATTCTAGCAAATAAAAATAAAACTAACCACTTACTCCTTGGAAGGAAAGTTATGACCGACCTAGATAGCATATTAAAAAGCGGAGACATTACTTTGCCAACAAGGTCCATCTAGTCAAGGCTATGGTTTTTCTAGTGGTCATGTATGGATGTGAGAGTTGGACTGTGAAGAAAGCTGAGCACCGAAGAATTGATGCTTTTGAACTGTGGTGCTGGAGAAGACTCGAGAGTCCCTTGGACTGCAAGGAGATACAACCAGTCCATTCTAAAGATCAGTCCTGGGTGTTCTTTGGAAGGAATGATGCTAAAGCTGAAACTCCAATACTTTGGCCACCTCATGTGAAGAGTTGACTCATTGGAAAAGACTGTGATGCTGGGAGGGATTGGGGGCAGGAGGAGAAGGGGACGACAGAGGATGAGATGGCTGGATGGCATCACCGACTCGATAGATGTGAGTTTGAGTAAAATCCGGGAGTTGGTGATCGACTGGGAGGCCTGGTGTGCTGCGATTCATGGGGTCGCAAAGAGTCGGGCATGACTGAGCAACTGAACTGAAATGAACTGAATGGAAAAAATGGTCAAAAGATAGGAATAAGCATATGACCAAGGTTGAATGAAAGAGTGCCAATATACAGAGAAAAAAATTACTCAAAAACACTAGGGATCAGTAAAATGCCATAGATAAAGTATATTAGGATTGCTAAAATGAAAAAGGCTGGTAATTCTCAGTTTTTGGAAGATGCAAACTGCACCTTCTCACTCCCTGTTGGTTGAAGTATAATTGTTTATACCACTTGAATGAAATTATTACTTTATCAAAAAAATTTTAAATGCACCTTTTTTTTGCAAACATCCATTCCGGTTTCAGAAATTCCATTACAATAGACATGTCTCAATATATACAAAAGTCAATCTACAAAGATGTATAAAGACAACACTCTTTATGATAGCACAGTAATAGAAACAAGTATTTATTAATGGAAAAGTAGTTAAAATAGAATATTTCAGAGTACTACATAGGCATTATAAAGAATAACCTGGACCACTTTCAGGTGCCACAGTGGTAAAGAATCCACCTACAATGCAGGAGACAAAGGACCAGATTTGATCCCTGGATTGGGAAGATCTTCTGGAGAAGGAAATGACAACCCACTCCAGTATTCTTGCCTGGAAAATCCCATGGACAGAGAAGGCTGGAGGGCTACAGTTCTTGAGTTGGCAAAGAGTCGGACATGAAAAAAGTCTTTGGAACAACAAGAATTATTTGTATTTTTCTCACTTTTAGGTTAAGACTAACACACTGACACTAACATTTTATTGACACAAGAAAGAACCATGAAAAATTGCTAATGCTTCTCACTTTATTTCTATCTTGCAATTAAGATTCTTAGTATATGCATAATTTGTCTCAGCCACATCAACCAATGATTCACTTCTTCCTTGTCCTTTTCTTCTTTTCTTTATCCATCTTCTCCCCTTCTCCTTCCCTTCATTTTCCTCATCTCTTACTGCTCTCTGACTCTCCTTCTAGATGACTCTAGATTTGCTCTCGTGACTGCTCTCCCCGCTGTGTCCCCACTTCCTGCCACCAGAGATACTGCACAAGTGCAGCCCTGTCTGCCCCAGTGTGCCTCTCTCAGGATGCAGTAGTACACAGCGGCGTCTCTCAGGGTGACCTGGGGCAGGACCAAGGTGCTGGACTTTCTGTCTGAAGCTATGTGCAGAGAGGCCATGCTGCTGTTCACTGTGTCTCGTAAGCCATGAATGATATACTGCGGACTCTGATTGGGATTTTGCCGATACCAGTGTATATACTCATTTCCACTAATGGTAGAGTGATTACAAGGCAGACTTACATCCTCTCCTTCAGGATAATCCATGGAGCTGGGCTGGGTGGTCTTAGCATCAAACACATTTCCTGGGGGGTTAAGAAATCAAATTAACTCCAGAGCATAGTTCAGTTCAGTTCAGTCGCTCAGTCGTGTCCCACTCTTTGCGACCCCATGAATCACAGCACGCCAGGCCTCCCTGTCCATCACCAACTCCCGGAGTTCACTCAGACTCACGTCCATCGAGTCAGTGATGCCAACCAGCCATCTCATCCTCTGTCGTCCCCTTCTCCTCCTGCCCCCAATCCCTCCCAGCATCAGGGTCTTTTCTAATGAGTCAACTCTTCGCATGAGGTGGCCAAAGTACTGGAGCTTCAGCTTCAGCATCATTCCTTCCAAAGAAATCCCAGGTCTGATCTCCTTCAGAATGGACAGGTTGTATCTCCTTGCAGTCCAAGGGACTCCCAAGAGTCTTCTCCAACACCACAGTTCAAAAACATCAATTCTTCTGTGCTCAGCCTTCTTCACAGTCCAACTCTCACATCCATACATGACTACTGGAAAAACCGTAGCCTTGACTAGACAGACCTTAGTCAGCAAAGTAATGTCTCTGCTTTTGAATATTCTGTCTAGGTTGGTCATAACTTTCCTTCCAAGGAGTAAGCGTCTTTTAATTTCATGGCTGCAGTCTCCATCTGCAGTGATTTTGGAGCCCCCCAAATAAAGTCTGACACTGACACTCACACTCCAGAGTACAAATCAGTGTAATTCTATGGATCAAAGGCATAACCCTCCTGTAATAGTCTGGCCCTAACACCTACTCCAGTGTTTCTACTTATGTCCTGTAAAAATATTGTGGATTTTCATTATTGGATTGCAAGGAGATCAAACCAGTTATCCTAAAGGAAATGAGACCTAAATAATCATTGGAGAGACTGATGCTGAAACTGAAGCTCTAATACTTTGTCCACTTGCTGAGAAGAGCTGATTCATTGGAAAATACCCTAATTCTGGGAAAGATTGAAGGCAAAAGGAGAAGGGGGCATCAGAGGATGAGATGGTTAAACAGCATCACCATCTCAATGGACATGAATTTGAGCATACTCCAGGAGATAGTAGAGGACAGAGGAGCCTGGCATACAGACATCCATTTGGTTGTAAAAAGTTGGATACAGCTTAGCAACTGGACAACAAAACTATAGAGACCAAACATATGTGGCAAGAATCAGAGATTCCATAGGCTTTGTTCCCTGGGTCCTTGGCTTAATAAGCCCAGAGAATTCTTACAACCTGTTTACTGCTAAGGACTCTTCTGATATCGTGACTATGATTTAAACTGCAATGTAGAAGAAGGGCCTCTTTAGCAAATGCACAGATCATTTCCCAGTTCCATCACTATAATGCTGAATAAAGCACAGGGAGAGGAGTAGAGGGTAAGTGACTCTTTGTGGCCCTTTGGCCTCAAAGTCATCCCTTGTAGACACAGAACACTTACCCAAGGTCAGAAACACCGTTACTCCAGTCACCAGCCTCATACTTCAAGGACAAGCTAGACCATGGGCCCAGAGCTCAGGCTTGTGTCTGATCTTTGGCTTGAGGAGGTTCCAGAGAACAGAGGCAACAGCTGTCAGTAAAAACTTGCAACCAGCACAGATACTGCTGTGTTGTTGCCGGGACCTTCTCAGCCAATGATCAAGCAGTTCCTTATCTATGTCTTCCTCCCAGGTTTTAGTCATGTCCCCCAAAGGTGGTAAAACATCCCCAGCTCACAGTGAAATCATCTATGAAGTTTAATGTCTGACTCAGAAAAGGAACACAGATCACAATGCTGTGTCTATGCACAACCATTGCTCTTTCATTTGTTTCTTAAGAAACAGCTGATGCTCCATGAAGCTTGAGGAATGCATGGTTTAATCCCAGAAAAATGTACTGAGCTCTGTGTTGTAAAATGATGAAAAGTTCCATCCGCATTCCAGAAAATTAATGAGAGATTTAAAAGTAGCCAGTGATGTGCTCTGGGAGACAAGAAAAATTAATAACTTTGAGACTAATAGCTACACATCCTAGAACTTGCAGCAGCTCTTGTAAGGGTTCTTGGAATCATGCATCTATTGCCAACTAGGTAGACATTATCCAGCATTTTATCTTAATAAACTAACTGATTGACATAGATGGTGTTCACTTCCTCCTTGAACAGTGGTCCTTAATCCTCATGTTCCCTATGCCAATGCTTATGGATGTTGTGCAGCAAGGATGCTAAGGCAGAGGAATCGACAGAAATGAAGGCAACCAAAGTGGAGGTGGGGTGGAGGTAGGGTGGAGGTGGGTGCGAGTGGTAGAAAAAGTTGGAGGAGGGAAAAAAGGGTATCAGGAATAGAAAAGGGAAGGGATAATCAGAGCAGGGAAATGGGAGAGCGTGTTAGGAAGGTACTTGGAAAGGGCTTAGGCTATTGGGCTAACCTGAATCCTTGACCACACACACTCAACAAGGGATAATAAGGCACAAGTTGTCTGAAGAAGATGAAAGTATGTCATTTTCCCTTTTGGGGGGCACATCAATAGAAAATAAATTTCCATTCCCTTCGCCCAGAAACACTGTTTTTGGATGAATCAGCCCCCTCTTGTGACTGAAGGGAAGAACTGCAGATCTAAATCCGGACCAAAAGTCATCAAGGAACTTTTTGAAAAATCCCTCAAGTTTGCAGGTAAATGGGCTTCCCAGGTGGCGCAAGTGGTAAAGAACTCACCTGCCAATGCAGGAAACTTAAGAGACCCAGGTTCAATCCCTGGATCAGGAAGATCCCCTGGAGAAGAGCCCATGGCAACCCAATATTCTGCCTGGAATATTCATGGGAAAGAGGAGCCTGGTGGGCTACACTCCACGGCTTGCAGAGTCAGACGCGACTGAAGCATCTTAGCACACAGCACACACATCTTACTTGTAATACCTCTGTACTCATCTGTATTTTCTTGATTCTAAACACTCCATAGCAGTGTTTTAATTATCTTTGACTGTTTTACTGCAGTCATATGATTCTCATTGGTTGATCTCTTTAAGTTTTCATTTGTCTCTAACCTTCCTATGTTTAAATTTTACTTCGAAGGCCATGTAATTCAAGGTTTATAAAAGAGCTTGGTACACAGTAGACACTTAAGAATTACTTGTATCCCGGATGAGCCGATAAATCATTATTCATGATTTAATGAAAAAATTATGTTGAACAATTGTTTAAATTATTCTGAAAACAATCTTCCAATTTTATGGAATGCATGCCAAACAAAAGGATCCAATAGTATAAACAGAGGGTCATTATTATGAACAAAATGAACAATAAATTGGGAACAAAATGGACAATAAATAATGAATCCAAGTCTAGGGTTGAGGAAAATTCTATTGAAGACATGGGAGTAAATGTTATGGTAATCATGCTTTGTTCATTTAACAAACATTCATAAATACTCAATGGAAGTCTTATTGTTGTTCAGTCACTCAGTCGTGTCTGACTCTATGTGACCCCATGGACTGCAGCACACCAGACTTCCCTGTCCTTCACTATCTCAAGAACTGCTCAAACCCATGTCCACTGTGTGGATGATGCCATCCAGTCATCTCATCCTCTGTAACCGCCTTCTCCTCCTGCCCTCAATCTTTCCTAGCATCACAGTCTTTTCAGTGAGTCAGCTCTTCACATCAGGGGGTCAAAGTTTTGGAGCTTCAGCTTCAGCATCAGTCTTTTTGATGAATATTCAGGGTTGATTTCCTTTAGAATTGACTGGTTTGATATCCTTGTTATCAAAGAAACTCTCAAAGGTCTTCTGCAGCACCACAATTAGAAAGCCTCAATTCTTCGGCACTCAGCCTTCTTTAGCGTCTAACTCTCACATCCATACATGACTACTGACTCTACATGACTTTGACTCTGTGGACCTTTGTTGGCAAAGTGATGTCTCCGCTTTTTAAAATGCTGGCTAGGTTTGTCATAGCTTTCCTTCCACGAAGGAAGTGTCTTTTAATATCATGGCTGCAGTCATCTTCTGCAGTGTTTTTGGAGCCCAAGAAAATAAAATCTGTTACTGCTTACACGTTTTCCCCATCTATTTGCCATGAAGTGATGGGAATAGATCTTAGTTTTTTGAATGTTGAGTTTTAAGTCAATTTGTCACTGTCCTCCTTCACCCTCATCAAGAGGCTCTTTAGTTACTTTTCTCTTTCTGCCATTAGAGTGGTATCATCTGCATATTTGAAGTTGGTGGTATTTCTCCTGGCAATCTTGATTCCAGCTTGTGATTCATCGAATCCAGCATTTCCCATGATGTGTGATGTACTCTACACACAACGTAAATAAGCAGAGTGACAGTATACAGCCTTGACATACTCCTTTCCCAGTTTTGAACCAGTTTGTTGTTCCATGTCCAGTTTTAACTGTTGCTTCCTGACCTGCGTGCAGGTTTCACATGAGGCAGGTAGGGTGTACTAGTATCCTATCTATTTAAGAATTTTCCAGTTTGTTGTGATCCACACATTCAAAGATTTTAGTGTAGTCAGTGAAGCAGAGGTAGATGCTTTTCTGGAATTCCCTTACTTTTTCTATGATCCAGTGAATGTTGGCAATTTGATTTCTGGTTCCTCTGCCTTTTCTGAATCCAACTTATACATTTGGAATTTCTTGGTTCACATACTGCTTAAGCCTACTTGAAAGATTTTGCGCATTACCTTGCTAATCTATGAAAAGAACGCAATTGTATGATAGTTTGAACATTCTTTGTTATTGCCTTTCCTTAGTATTGAAATGAAAACTGACCTTTTCTACTTCTGTGACCATTGCTGAGTTTTCAAAATTTGCTGGCAGAATGAGTACATCACTTTAACAGTATCATCATTTAGGATTTTAAAAGGTCAGCTGGAATTCCATCATCTGCACTAGCTTTGTTTGTAATAATGCTTCCTAAGGCCCACCAGACTTCACACTTCAGGATGCCTGGCTCTAGGTGAGTGACCATCGTTATCTGGGTCATTGAGTCCTTTTTTGTACCATTTTTCTGTGTATTCTTACCACCTCTTCTTAATTTCTTCTGCTTCTGTTAGATTCTTGCCATTTATGTCCTTTATTGTGCCCATCTTTGCATGAAATGTTCCCTTGGTATCTCTAATTTTCTTGAAAGGGTCTATAGTCTTTCCCATTCTATTGTTCCCTGCTATTTCTTTGCATTGTTCACTTAAGAAAGATTTCTGGTCTCTCCTTGCTATTCTCTGGAATTCTGCATTCATTTGGATATATCTTTCCCCTTCTTCTTTGTCTCTTACTTCTTTTCTCAACTATTTGTAATCCTTTCTTAGAGAAACATTTTGCCTTCTTTCATTTCTTTTTCTTTGGAATGGTTTTGGTCACTGCCTTCTGTACAACGTTATGAACCTCCAACCGCAGTTCTTCAGAAACTCCGTCTATGAGATCTAATCCCTGAATCTATGTCACCTCCACTCTATAATCATAAAGTTCTTGATTTAGGTCATACCTAAATAGTCTAGTGGTTTTCCCTACTTTCTTCAGCTTAAGGCTGGATTTTGCAATAAGGAGCTCATGATCTTAGCCACAGTCGGCTCCAGATTTTCATTGTGTGACTATATAGATTTCCTCCATCTTCAGCTGCAAAGGATATTATCAATCTGATTTCTGTATTGACCTTCTGGTGATATCCATGTGTAGGGTGGGCTCTCGTGTTGTTGGAAGAGGGTGTTTGCTATGACCAGCGTGTTTTCTTGGTAAAACTCTGTTAGCCTTTGTCCTGCTTCATTTTGTACTCCAAGGCCAAACTTGCCTGTTACTCCAAGTATCTCTTGACTTCCTATGTTTGCATTCCAATCCCCTATGATGAAAAAGACATCTTTTCTTGGGTGTAGTTCTAGAAAGCGTGTAGATCTTGATAGAACCATTCTTCATAGATCTGTTTAGGTTCCCGTTTAAACTCATATTTTCACTGGCACTGAGACATACATTCCTCCTGTTCTGAGTCAAGTCTTCCTCATATCCAAATCTTCTCCAAGGAGCCCTGTAAATGGTACAATCTGGATGACAATAAAGGTTTGAGACTCTTTTCACAGCTATGAAAGTTGTGTCTCATTTCTCAAAGATAAAAATAATTGGAACAATAAAACCTGTCCTATAGGGTTTTGATATTTAAATTAGATAATGAATAGGAAATGCATCCTACAGTGCCTGACATATCGTAAGCTCAATAAATAGCAACTCTTTTACTCTGCTAAAACCTTCCTTTCCTTCAATGGCCAGGAAATAGTTACCTGCTATTTTCCCCCACATTATTTCAGTAATGGAAGCTTCTAGGACATTTACTTAATCACTTACTTTCCTAGTTCAATTCAGGTCATTTCAGTCGCTCAGTCGTGTCTGACTCTTTGCGACCCCATGAATCGCAGCACGCCAGGCCTCCCTGTCCATCACCAACTCCCAGAGTTCACTCAGACTCACGTCCATCGAGTCCATGATGCCCTCCATCCATCTCATCCTCGGTCGTCCCCTTCTCCTCCTGCCCCCAATCCCTCCTAGCATCAGAGTCTTTTCCAATGAGTCAACTCTTCGCATGAGGTGACCACAGTACTGGAGCTTCAGCTTTAGCATCATTCCTTCCAAAGAAATCCCAGGGCTGATCTCCTTCAGAATGGACTGGTTGGATCTCCTTACAGTCCAAGGAACTTTCAAGAGTCTTCCCCAACACCACAGTTCAAAAGCATCAATTCTTGGGTGCTCAGCCTCCTTCACAGTCCAACTCTCACATCCATACATGACCACAGCAAAAACCATAGCCTTGACTAGATGGACCTTAGTCGGCAAAGTAATGTCTCTGCTTTTGAATATATTATCTAGGTTGGTCATAACTTTTCTTCCAAGGAGTAAGCGTCTCTTAATTTCATGGCTGCAGTCACCATCTGCAGTGATTTTGGAGCCCAAAAAGATAAAGTCTGACACTGTTTCTACTGTATCCCCATCTATTTCCCATGAACTGATGGGACCGGATGTCATGATGTTCATTTTCTGAATGTTGAGCTTTAAGCCAACTTTTTCCATCTCCTCTTTCACTTTCATCAAGATGCTTTTTAGTTCCTCTTCACTTTCTGCCATAAGGGTGGTGTCATCTGCATATCTGACGTTATTGATATTTCTCCTGGCAATCTTGATTCCAGCTTGTGTTTTTTTCCTCATCCTTTTGGTGTGATACCCAGCTCGTTACACTGATACACTTAGGGTGCTGAAAGGACACAGATGGATCAGGTGAGGCTTGATTTGGGTTTCCCTAAAAATAGTAAAATCAAGGACATATTGCATATTTACTAGCTACTATCGGATATAATATTTTTAAATTGGATCTCCAAGATTTTGCTATTATTATTAACAATTTTCACTTCATTTTGGTTTATGAGCTTTTAATATATTGTGCATTTGATTCTCGTTTCAGTAATGTAGATTGCATATATAGCCTTTCAGTCACATTGACTTTCCACTCCCTTAGCAGTGATTTTTAATAAAAAAGACAATCAAAAAATATACTTTCATGGTCTTAAGAAGCTTCCTTGACAGTTTTATTTTCTTTAAAAACTTTGAGAATGTTTTCCTATTGTGACTGCCATTGCTTGTGATGAGAACTCAAGCATCATTCTTAATGGTGTTTCCCAGAACAGAGCATATTGATTTCTCCTATTAGCAAGATTTTCTCCCACTAAATTAGACCCTTGGATTTGTCTTCAATGCCTTGCAAACTTCTGCCAAAACCACAGTGGTGAACTTTCAGAATACTTTATTCACTTTTATGACTTTTCACATAGCATTGCTCCTGAATAAGGAGCTTGCTTTATAGGAAGTCAAGTACAACAGTGAGTGGGGGTTCTTGCTATGATGTAGAGGTTATGGAATGGGTAATAGAAGAGGTAGTTATAAATATCCAATTACAATCATGTGGTCATTTGCAGTAACAAAAGCTATAATAGCTATAAAATTATCTTCATTTTACATGACTATATTTATGTTTACATTAACCATTTTTTAGCTTCTCTCTCCTCTTTGCCTGCCTGTGGTAAAAGGAAACATGCCAATATAATTTAATCTTACATCTCAGTGTATCTAAGTAGTTAAGATACAGAATTCAATGAGACAGTGTGATTCAACTCGATGAGGGAAGAACATAACCTGTAAACGGATAAATGAACTCGGTAGTTTCTTTGAAGGATAGAGCTTGTCTTGCTTGAATGAAGAATTATTGCATCATATTAACAGGGAGCACGTTCAGACTTAAATTGAAGAAAGTGGAGAAGACCACTAGACCATTCAGGTATAACCTAAATCAAATCCCTTATGATTATACAGTGGAAGTGAGAAATAGATTTAAGGGACTAAATCTGATAGACAGAGTGCCTGATGAACTATAGACAAAGGATCATGACATTGTACAGGAGACAGGGATCAAGACCATCCGCATGAAAAAGAAATGCAAAAAAGCAAAATGGCTGTCTGAGGAGGCCTTACATAGCTGTGAAAAGAAGAGAAATGAAAAACAAAGGAAAAAAGGAAAAATATGCCCATTTGAATGCAGAGTTCCAAAGAATAGCAAGGAGAGATAAGAAAGCCTTCCTCAGTGATGAATGCAAAGAAATAGAGGAAAACAACAGAATGGGAAAGACTAGAGATCTCTTTAATAAAATTAGAGATACCAATGGAACATTTCATGCAAAGATGAGCTCGATAAAGGACAGAAATCGTATGGACCTAACAGAAGCAGAAGATATTAAGAAGAGGTGGCAAGAATACACAGAAGAACTGAACAAAAAAATCTTCACGACCCAGATAAACATGATGGTGTGATCACTCACCTAGAGCCAGACATCCTGGAATGTGAAGTCAAGTGGGCCTTAGAAAGCATCACTACGAACAAAGCTAGTGGAGGTGATGGAATTCCAGTGGAGCCATTTCAAATCCTAAAAGATGATGCTGTGAATGTGCTGCACTCAATATGTCAGCAAATTTGGAAAACTCAGCGGTGGCCACAGGATTAGAAAATGTCAGTTTTCATTCCAATGCCAAAGAAGGGTAATGCCAAAGAATGCTCCAACTACCACACAATTGCACTCACCTTACAAGCTAGTAAAGTAATGCTTAAAATTCTCCAAGCCACACTTCAGCAATACGTAAACCATGAACTTCCAGATGTTCAAGCTGGACTTAGAAAAGGCATAGGAACCAGAGATCAAA
Organism: Capra hircus; assembly: GCF_001704415.2. Taxonomy (NCBI): domain Eukaryota; kingdom Metazoa; phylum Chordata; class Mammalia; order Artiodactyla; family Bovidae; genus Capra; species Capra hircus. The sequence goes on along the minus strand of NC_030817.1, from coordinate 77,985,182 downwards.
TTGCCAACATCCTCTGGATCATGGAAAAAGCAAGAGAGTTCCAGAAAAACATCTATTTCTGTTTTATTGACTATGCCAAAGCCTTTCACTGTCTAGCTCACACTAAACTGTAGAAAATTCTGAAAGAGATGGGAATACCAGACCACCTGACCTGCCTCTTGAGAAATCTGTATTCAGGTCAGGAAGCAACAGTTAGAACTGGGCATGGAACAACAGACTGGTTCCAAATAGGAAAAGGAGTATATCAAGGCTGTATATTGTCACCCTGCTTATTTAACTTCTATGCAAGGTACATCATGAGAAACTCTAGGCTGGAAGAAGCACAAGCTGGAATCAAGATTACTGGGAGAAATATCAATAACCTCAGATATGCAGCTGACACCACCTTTTTGGCAGAGAGTGAAGAAGAACTAAAGAGCCTCTGATGAAAATGAAAGAGAGTGAAAAAGTTGGCTTAAAGCTCAACATTTAGAAAACAAAGATCATGGCATCTGGTCCCATCACTTCATGGCAAATAGATGGGGAAACAGTGGAAACAGTGGCTGACTTTATTTTGGGGGAGGATCCAAAATCACTGCAAATGGTGATCACCCCATGGACTGCAGCACACCGGGCTCCCTGTCCATCACCAACTCCCAGAGCTTGCTCACACTCAAGTCCATCGAGTCAGTGATACTATCCAACCATCTCATCCTCTGTCATCCCCTTCTCCTCCTGTCTTCACTCTTTCTCAGTACCAGGGTGTTTTCCAGTGAGTCAGTTCTTCACATCAGGTGGCCAAAGTATTGGAGTTTCAGCTTCAGCATCAGTCCTTCCAATTCAGGACTGATTTCCTTTAGGATTGACTGGTTTGATCTCCTTTCAGTCCAAGGGACTCTCCCCAGGTCTCCTGCATTGCAGGTGGATTCTTTACCCAGCTGAGCCACAAGAGAAGTGGAATAATCCTTATAACTAACCTCTTACTCTACATCACTGGTAGTTCTCCTTCTCTGATTATGCCCTGACACGATAAGAGGAAAGGGCTGTATAATAAGTCGCTTCAGTTGTGTCCTACTCTTTGCGACCCTATGGACTGTAGCCCAATAAACTCCTCTGTCCAAGGGATTCTCCAGGAAAGAATACTGGAGTGGGTTCTCACGCCCTCCTCCAGTGGAACTTCCCAAACCAGGGATCAAATCTGTGCCTCTTACGTCTCCTGCATTGGCAGGCGAGTTCTTTACCCCTAGTGCCTGGGAAGCCTTAAAAGGAAAGAACGGGGGCAGTCCTAAGATGGCGGAGGAATAGAATGGGGAGACCACTTTTTCCCTCACAGATGCATCAAAAGAACATTTCAACGCTGGGCAAACTCCACAAAACAACTTCTGAATGCTGGCAGAGGACATCAGGCACCCAGAAAAGCAGATCATTGTCTTCAAAAACAGGTAGGAAAAAAAATAAAAGATGAAAAAAGAGACAAAGGAGGTAGGGAGGGAGCTCCATCCCAGGAGGGGAATCAAGAAGAGAGGTTTCCAAACACCAGGAAACACTTGCTGCTGAGTCTGTGGCAAGCCTTGGAAGCACAGAGGGCAACATAACAGGAAGGAAAAATAAATAATTAAAACCAACAGATTACGAGCCCAACAGTAACTCCCCCAGCGGAGAAGCAGCGCAGACGCCTGCATCCACCACTAGCAAGTGGGGGCTGGGCAGGGAGGCACGGGAGGCACGGGCTGCAGTGCTTTGTAAGATTCAGGCAGAACACCCCGTGCGTAACCAGAGCAAACTAACCTGGGCTAGCAAACCAGACTGTGGGATAGCTACCACGCGAAAAGCTCGAACATAAGACACTGCCAGGACCGCGCACAGAACAAAGGATGGAACAGAAATAGCTGGCTGCAGACCATCGACCTCTGGGGACAGGCAGCCAGAGCCATAAGGGCTGGAAGGGGGCAATCGCAGCCCAAGGGAGACATTAACTACCAAAATGTAAGCAGGCTTCTTTACTAACTAAAACTTCTGGGGGTTCTGGACAGTCATCAGCTGCCAGAGAAGGGATGCCAGTGATACACCCAGAAATCTGAGCAGCAGAGATGGGAAAGGCAATAAGTCTCAGCGACTGCGCTCGCCAAACAACTGAGCTACTGAGACCTGGGAAGGGCACAAAACACAGGCCCAACCGAATCTGTGCCTCTGAGGGCTACCTGAGTGCCAAGCCTGAGCGGCTTAGACTGGGGAGGTGCATGCAGCCTAGGGCCAGCCTCAGACAGTTCCCGGCAGAGCAACATAGAGCCTGAGCGGTGTGCGCCCCGAGCAGGGGCAGGCCCAGCAGAGCTGAGACACTGCAAGCACATGCCAATGTGTTACTTGTTTGCAGCATCCCTCCATCCCCACAGTGCGACTGAACAAGTGAGCCTAAAAAAAAAAAAAAAAGTGTCCACCACCCCACCCAACCCCCCCACCCCCCGTGACAGGGCGGAAATCAGACACTGAAGAGACCAGCAAACAGAAGAAGTTAAACAGAGGGAACCGCCTTGGAAGTGACCCCACACTGCCCACAACACCAGAGAAAGGGCCAGATATATCTTTACTATTTTTACGATCATTCTTTTGTTGTTGTTGTTGTTGTTGATATTGTTGTGTGATTGTTTTTTCTTTTCTTTTTCCTCTTCTTTTTTTTAACCTTTTTAAATTTTTTAAGTCCTCTATTTCTCCTTTAATTTTTATTTTTATAACCTACTATTATTTTTCAAAAAAAAAAGACCCTATTTTTAAAGCAAATGCCATATATACTCTTTTTGTGGTTGTTGTTGTTGTTGTTTTAATAGTTCTTGTGGCTTTTTTTTTCATTCTTCTCCTTCTTCTTCTTTTCTTTAATATTGTATTTTTGAACATCCAAAACTACTCTAGATTTTTCATCTTTGCTTTTTGGTATTTGTTGTCAATTTTGTACATTTATAAACCCAAGCTTCAGTACCCAATTTTACCTGAGAGTGAGATTACTGGCTTGACCATTCTCTTCTCCATTGGACTCTCCTTTTTCTCCACCAGGTGGCCTCTGTCTCTTCCTCCCCCTTCTTTATCCAACTCTGTGTATCTCTGTGTGTTCCAGATGGGGGAGAACACTTAGGGAACTGGTTACTGGCTGGATCTGTCTCTCTCCTTTTCATTTCCTTCTTTTATCCTCCTGGCCACCTCTGTCTACACCCTCCCTCTCCTCTTCCCTGTATAACTCCGTGAACACCTCTGAGTGGTCCAGACTGAGGAGTGCACATAAGGAAGTGACTACTGACTAGCTTGCTCTCTCCTCTTTTGATCTCACCTCATCTCATTCCAGTCACCTCTAACTACCCCTTCCCTCTTCTCTTCTCCATGTAACTCAGTGAACCTCTCTGGGTGTCCCTCAATGTGGAGAAACTTTTCATCTTTAAACTAGATGTTTTATCATCAGTGCTATATAGATGAAGAAGTCTTGAGGCTACTTTAAAAATAAAACTGAAAACCAGAAGCAGGAGGCTTAAGTCCAAACCCTGAGAACATCAGAGAACTCCTGAATCCAGGGAACATTAATCAATAGAAGCTCATCAAATGCCTCCATACCTACACTGAAACAAAGCACTGCCCAAGGGCCAACAAGTTCCAGAGCAAGACATACCATGCAAATTCTCCAGCAACACAGGAACACACCCCTGAGCTTCAATATACAGGCAGCTCAAAGTTACTCCAAAACCATTGATGTCTCATAACCCATTACTGATCACTTCATTGCACTCCAGAGAGAAGAAATCCAGCTCCACCCACTAGAACTCCAACACAAGCCTCCCTAACCAAGAAACCTTGACAAGCCACTGATACAACCCCGCCCACAGTGAGGAAACTCCATAATAAAGAGAACTCCACAAATTCCCAGAATATAGAAAGGCCACCCCAAACGCAGCAATATAACCAAGTTGAAGAGATAGAGGAATACTCAGCAGGTAAAGGAACAGGAGAAATGTCCACCAAAACAAACAAAGGAGGAAGAGATAGGGAATCTACCTGAGAAAGAATTCAGAATATTGACAGTGAAAATGATCCAAAATCTTGAAATCAAAATGGAATCACAGATAAATAGCCTGGAGACAAAGATTGAGAAGATTCAAGAAAGGTTTAACAAGGACCTAGAAGAAATAAAAAAGAGTCAATATATAATGAATAATGCAATAAATGAGACCAGAAACACTCTGGAGGCAACAAATAGTAGAATAACGGAGGCAGAAGATAGGATTAGTGAAATAGAAGATAGAATGGTAGAAATAAATGAATCAGAGACGAAACAAGAAAAACGAATTAAAAGAAATGAGGACAATCTCAGGGACCTCCAGGACAATATGAAACGCTCCAACATTCAAATTATAGGAGTCCCAGAAGAAGAAGACAAAAAGAAAGACCATGAGAAAATCCTTGAGGAGATAATAGTTGAAAACTTCCCTAAAATGGGGAAGGAAATAATCACTCAAGTCCAAGAAACCCAGAGAGTTCCAAATAGGATAAACCCAAGGCCAAACACCCCAAGACACATATTAATCAAGTTAGCAAAGACTAAACACAAAGAACAAATATTAAAGGCAGCAAGGGAAAAACAACAAATAACACACAAGGGGATTCCCATAAGGATAACTGCAGATCTTCCAAAAGAAACTCTTCAGGCCAGGAGGGAATGGCAAGACATACTTAAAGTGATGAAAGAAAATAACCTACAGCCCAGATTACGGTACCCAGCAAGGATCTCATTCAAATATGAAGGAGAAATCAAAAGCTTTACAGACAATCAAAAGCTGAGAGAATTCAGCACCACCAAACCAGCTCTCCAACAAATGCAAAAGGATATTCTCTAGACAGGAAACACAAAAAGGGAGTATAAATCCGAATCCAAAACAGTAAAGTAAATGGCAACGGGATCGTACTTATCAATAACTACCTTAAACATAAATCGGTTGAATGCCCCAACCAAAAGGCAAAGACTGGCTGAATGGATACAAAAACAAGATCCGTATATATGCTGCCTGCAAGAGACCCACCTCAGCACAAGGGACACATACAGACTGAAAGTGAAGGCCTGGAAAAAGATATTCCATGCAAATAGAGACCAAAAGAAAGCAGGAGTAGCAATGCTCATATCCGATAAAATAGACTTTAAAACAAAGGCTGTGAAAAGAGACAAAGAAGGCCACTACATAATGATCAAAGGATCAATCCAAGAAGAAGATATAACAATTAAAAATATATATGCACCCAACATAGGAGCACCACAATATGTAAGACAAATGCTAACAAGTTTGAAAGGGGAAATTAACAGTAACACAATAATAGTGGGAATACTACTATTTAATATCATTTAATACTATTTAATACCCACTCACACCTATGGACAGATCAACGAACAGAAAATTAACAAAGAAATGCAAAATTTAAATGATACAATAGACCAGTTAGACCTAATTGATATCTATAGGACAATTCACGCCAAAACAATGAATTTCACCTTTTTCTCAAGTGTGCACGGAACCTTCTCCAGGATAGATCACATCCTGGGCCATAAATCTAACTTTGATAAATTCAAAAAAATTGAAAACATTCCAAGCATATTTTCTGACCATAATGCATTGATTAGATCTCAAATACAGGAGAAAAACTATTAAAAATGCCAACATATGGAGGCTGAACAACACACTTCTGAATAACCAACAAATCACAGAAGAAATCAAAAAAGAAATCAAAATATGCATAAAAAAGAATGAAAATGAAAACACAACAACTCAAAACCTGTGGGACACGATAAAAGCAGTGCTAAGAGGAAAGTTCATAGCAATACAGGCATACCTCAAGAAACAAGAAAAAAGTCATATAATAACCTAACTCTACACCTAAAGCAACTAGAAAAGGAAGAAATGGAGAACCCCAGAGTTAGTAGAAGGAAAGAAATCTTAAAAATTAGGGCAGAAATAAATGCAAAAGAAACAAAAGAGACCATAGCAAAAATCAACAAAGCCAAAAGCTGGTTCTTTGAAAGGATAAATAAAATTGACAAACCTTTAGCCAGACTCATCAAGAAACAAAGAGAGAAAAATCAAATCAATAAAATTAGAAATAAGAGTGGAGAGATCACAACAGACAACACAGAAATACAAAGGATCATAAGAGACTACTATCAGCAATTATATGCCAATAGAATGGACAACGTGGAAGAAATGGACAAATTCTTAGAAAAGTACAACTTTCCAGAACTGAACAAGAAATAGAAAATCTTAACAGACCCATCACAAGCACGGAAATTGAAACTGTAATCACAAATCTTCCAGCAAACAAAAGCCCAGGTCCAGATGGCTTCACAGCTGAATTCTATCAAAAATTTGGAGAAGAGCTAATACCTATCCTACTCAAACTCTTCCAGAAAATTGCAGAGGAAGGTAACCTTCCAAACTCATTCTATGAGGCCACCATCACCCTAATACCAAAACCTGACAAAGATACTACAAAAAAAGAAAACTACAGGCCAATATCACTGATGAACATAGATGCAAAAATCCTCAACAAATTTCTAGCAATCAGAATCCAACAACACATTAAAAAGATCATACACCATGACCAAGTGGGCTTTATCCCAGGGATGCAAGGATTCTTCAATATCCACAAATCAATCAATGTAATTCACCACATTAACACATTGAAAAATAAAAGCCATATCATTATATCAATAGATGCAGAGAAAGTCTTTGACAAAATTCAACATCCATTTATGATAAAAACTCTCCAGAAAGCAGAAATAGAAGGAACATACCTCAACATAATAAAAGCTATATATGACAAACCCACAGCAAACATTATCCTCAATGGTGAAAAATTGAAAGCATTTCCCCTAAAGTCAGAAACAAGACAAGGGTGCCCACTTTCACCACTACTATTAAACTTAGTTCTGGAAGTTTGGGCCACAGCAATCAGAGCAGAAAAAGAAATAAAAGGAATCCAAATTGGAAATGAAGAAGTAAAACTCTCACTGTTTGCAGATGACATGATCCTCTACATAGAAAACCCTAAAGACTCCACCAGAAAATTACTAGTGCTAATCAATGAATATAGTAAAGTTGCAGGATATAAAATCAACACACAGAAATCTCTTGCATTCCTATACACTAACAATGAGAAAGTAGAAAAAAAAATAAGGAAACAATTCCATTCACCATTGCAATGAAAAGAATAAAATACTTAGGAATATATCTACCTAAAGAAACCAAAGAACTATATATAGAAAACTATAAAACACTGATGAAAGAAATCAAAGAGGACACTAATAGACGGAGAAATATACCATGTTCATGGATCAGAAGAATCAATATAGTGAAAATGAGGATACTACCCAAAGCAATCTACAGATTCAATGCAATCCCTATCAAGCTACCAGTGGTATTTTTCACAGAACTAGAACAAATAATTTCAAGATTTGTATGGAAATACAAAAAACCTCGAATAGCCAAAGCAATCTTGACAAAGAAGAATGGAACTGGAGGAATCAACCTGCCTGACTTCAGGCTCTACTACAAAGCCACAGTCATCAAGACAGTATGGTACTGGCAAAAAGACAGACATATAGATTAATGGAAAAAAATAGAAAGCCCAGAGATAAATCCACACAGCTATGGACAACTTATCTTCAACAAAGGAGGCAAGAATATACAATGGAGTAAAGACAATCTCTTTAACAAGTGGTGCTGGGAAAACTGGTCAACCACTTGTAAAAGAATGAAACTAGATCACTTTCTAACACCACACACAAAAATAAACTCAAAATGGATTAAAGATCTAAATGTAAGACCAGAAACTATAAAACTCCTAGCGGAGAACATAGGCAAAACACTCTCCGACATAAATCACAGCAGGATCCTCTATGATCCACCTCCCAGAATATTGTCAATAAAAGAAAAAATTAACAAATGGGATCTAATTAAAATTAAAAGCTTCTGCACAACAAAGGAAACTATAAGCAAGGTGAAAAGACAGCCTTCAGAACTGGAGAAAATAATAGCAAGTGAAGCAACTGACGAACAACTAATCTCAAAAATATACAAGCAACTTATGCAGCTCAAGTCCAGAAAAATAAATGACCCAATCAAAAAATGGGCCAAAGAACTAAATGGACATTTCTCCAAAGAAGACATATGGATGGCTAACAAACACATGAAAAGATGCTCAACATCACTCATTATTAGAGAAATGCAAATCAAAACCACAATGAGGTACCACTTCACACCAGTCAGAATGGCTGCGATCCAAAAGTCTGCAAGCAATAAATGCTGGAGAAGGTGTAGAGAAAAGGGAACCCTCTTACGCTGTTGGTGGGAATACAAACTAGTACAGCCACTATGGAGAACAGTGTGGAAATTCCTTTAAAAATTGCAAATAGAACTGCCATATGACCCAGCAACCCCACTGCTGGGCATACACACTGAGGAAACCAGAATAAAAAGAGACACATGTACCCCAATGTTCATCGCAGCACTGTTTATAATAGCCAGAACATGGAAACAACCTGGATGCCCATCAGCAGATGAATGGATAAGAAAGCTGTGGTACATATACACAATGGAGTATTACTCAGCCATTAAAAAGAATACATTTGAATCAGTTCTAATGAGATGGATGAAACAGGAGCTGATTATACAGAGTGAAGTAAGCCAGAAAAAAACAAAAACACCAATACAGTATACTAACACATATATATCAATACAGTATACTAACACATATATATGGAATTTAGAAAGATGGTAATGATAACCCTTTATGTGATACAGCAAAAGAGACACAGATGTATAGAACGGACTTTTGGACTCTGAGGGAGAGGGAGAGGGTGGGATGATTTGGGAAATTGGCACTGAAACATGTATACTATCATATAAGAAACAAAGTGCCAGTCTATGTTTGATGCAGGATACAGGATGCTTGGGGCTGGTGCACGGGGATGATCCAGAGAGATGATATGGGGTGTGAGGTGGGAGAGGGGTTCAGGATTGGGAACTCATGTACACCTTTGGCCGATTCATGTCAATGTGTGGCAAAACCAATACAGTATTGTAAAGTAAAATAAAGTAAAAAATAAAAAAAATAAGGCAAAAACAAAAGGAAAGAACTAAGGAAATAATTTTTACAACAATTTCAGATACTATATCAAGATTTGTGATGTGAGGATTTTTAGGTGAAAGTGTCATTTTATATTATTATGGGGCAAGTTTTCAAATTTAGACAACTTTACACATGTTCTGTATGGTTGATTTAAAGTCAAGAATTCAAGAGGAGAATGTACCAGTAGAAAATTACTCTGAACACCTGCTTCCATATGACATGAAAAAAGCTTTTATTTAGAATTAAATCTTCTAATCCAGACCACAGATGAAGCAACCACAGGACTACCATTTATTGTCTGGGATCTGCAGGTGTGTATTTCAGCTAGGGTCCTACAGAAGAGAGGCTTTCTCTTATTAAGCTTGGGGGGTTTTGTTCAGCTTTTCCTATTACTTCAAGCACTGTGAGTTCCCAGAGAGCGCAGAAGTACTTTGCAGAATCTTCCAGTTGTAAGGTTGAAATGGTGAGGCTGGAGGATTTACGTGATCTGACAAAATTTATAGAGTAGCGGCCATCCCTTGTAAGAAAAATCATCTCTCCACTGGGAAGGTGCTTGTACCAAAAAATGCTGTAACTGCTCTGACTTGTTTCATACCGACAGTTTAGGGTAACTGATTCCCCAACTCGACTGGGTATGTCTGGCGGGTCTTGAATAACTTTCTGGGCTACACTGGATCCTGTGGGGAAAATCAGAAAACAGAGATGAAACAATGAATAAAATAATGTAGGAATTAGACTCATTGAGGACCACCACCCCCCAAAACAACCTGAATTCATAAGGTGCTTGCTTTTCTCCAGTCCTCCTTCCCTCCCCAAGTCCCCGTGAAGCACCACGTGCCTGTGTGCAGGCCTTTCACCCTGAACACGCGCACCCATGCTTGGGAGCATCCCTACCAGAGAAGATGAAAGCCAGGAACACCCAGAGCAGACTGGAGAGCAGCATGAGGCATGGATTCCCCTGCACAAATGTGCTCAGTTTTGCCTCAAGCTGAGAGTGTCTTTGAGTGCCTGGCAGCACATATACATATAACCTCAGGTCCTGTGTGACTCCTTCAAACAGGAAGTGGGGTTTGTCATTTCCATACATCATGTGGTCTGTGCACAGATGGGAAAAAAAGTATGGCTCACCACAAACTTTTCCTTTGTCAATTTTTCTTTCACTGGTAATTAAGTTAGGCTGATCCTGAAAGGGGGCTTCACAAAAGCAATTAGTAATAAAGGTTTGAGATGAGGGGAATTGAGGAACAAACTAGGTGACATTCACTGATAATTATTCAACACAATAATTTTGCCATCCCATTTAAAACAGTATTTGTTTTTTTGTTTTTGAACTTTTTATTAGAGTGTAGTTGATTTACAGTGTTGTGTTAGCTTCTGCTGTACAGCAAAATGAAATCTCCATCAACAGAGGAGTGGACAAAGATGTGGAGCATATGTACAATGAAATTATTGCCGTTGTTGTTTAGTTGCTAAGTCATGTCTCACTGTTGTTCAACCCCATGGACTGTAGCCCTCCAGACTGCTCTGTCCATGGAACTTTCCAGCAAGAATACTGGAGGGGGGTACCATTTCCTTCTCCAGAGGTTCTTCTTGACCCAGGGGTCAAACCCGTGTCTCCTGCTTGGCAAATGCATTCTTTACCGCCGGGCCACCAGGGAAACCCATGATGAAACCATTCAGCTATAAAAAAAGAATAAAATAATACCATTTGCTGCAACATGAACAGGTCTAAAATAAAATTTAGTATAAGCTATGAACCCTTCTTGTAATCTACTTGCTAGTCATTTATTTAGCCTACAGTTATATTGTTCCATCCAGAATCTAAGTACTTTATTTAAAAACTCACAGATCTTTGGTCTTCTATGTGAAATGTAGTCTTATCCAAAATTTTTAATGTATTTTTTTTCTGAGTTTTAGGGATCTACTTAGTTTTTTCAATATGTAAAATTACTTTGACATCAAATGATAAAAAAAAATCAGTCCTTCTGACTTTAAGAGTCTATTCTATTGATTGTGTTTATATGAATTTATGACAGGAATAAAATAATTATACTTTTGAAACCTGATATTGAGTATTATTTATTAGATTTTGAGATGGATCAGAATATTTAGTCTCATTGCCTCCACAAGTAGAATTGTACTTATTAGATCATGTGTCTTGGAATTGTCCTCATGTCACATTTTCCATCCCACTGGCCCAAATTGTTCAGTCTCACTAGTTAGTTGCTTATTATTTTTTCTTCTTGCAAAATACACTTCAAATAAGCATGCTGGATCTTCCTGTGCCATAGTATTATAATGCTCTCCAACAAAACTTAGTATCTATATTTTGTCCTTTTGAGAATGCTGTAAAAGTAAACTCATACATTGTGTACGCAATTGTAATAATATAGTGTGTAAGCATGTACCATGTAGTCTTCCGAGATACTTTTTTCACTCACCATTGAGATCTATCTAGGCTATTGCATGAATCAATAGCATATTTCTTTTAATCACTACAGACTGTCCCCAGCTTATGATGGACCAACTTAGGATTTTTGACTTTATGGTTATGAGAAAGGCATATATACATTCACTAGAAACCATACTATGTATTTTCAATTTTTACCTTTCCCCATGCTGGTAACATGCTGTATGACAGTCTCTAATGATGCTGAACAGCAACAGCAAGCTGAGCTCTCAGTCAGCCCTGGGATCATGAGGGTAAACAACTGATACACTACAACCATTCTGCACTCATACAATCATTCTGTTTTTCACTTTCAGTACAACACCTTAAGGTTAGGCTAGGCTAAACTCTGATTCACAATGTCTATTATATTCAAGTTCTGCTTATGATATTTTTAACTTAAATTGGTTTATTGAGACTTAACCCTATTTCAAGTGGAGATATATCTATAAGTAATATTTTGTTGTATGGATGTACCACAGCATATTCATCTATTCACACAATGAAGAACATTTGGCTGGTTTCCAGCTTTTGGCCACCACAAACACAGCTGCCATGAATATTCATGTACAGATTTTTGTGTGAACACGGTTTTCATTTCTCAAGTATAAATGCTTGTAAAGGAGTATGACTGCTGAGCTGTAAGGTGAGTGAATATTTTAGTTTATGTGGAACTGCTAAACTGTCTTCCAGAATGACTGCACCATTTTCCCACCAGCAGTGTCTGAGCGATCCAGTTTCTCTACATCATTGCCAGGACTTGGTATCATCAGTATTTTTCATTTTAGCCATTAAGCAAGATGTGGACTGGTATCTCATTGTGGCTTTAATTTGCATTTCCCTGATGGTTAATGATGTTGAACATCTGTTTACATACTTATTTACATGCTTATTTCCCTAATACAAAGTTCTTGCATGAAGTGTCTGGGTGAACCTTTTGTTCGTTTTTCGGTTAGGTTGCTTGTTTTCTTCCTGCTGAGTTTAGAGAGTACGTTGCATTCTGAATACCATCCTTTGATGAAAATACATTGTGAAAATATTTCCTGCCATTCTGCGCTTTGTCTTTTTCATTCTCTTAATAGTATCTTTCACAGAGCAAGCATTTTAAATTTTGATGAATTAGTTTATTCTTTATGGATTGTGATTTAAGTGTCATGACAGAAATCATTTTGTCTAACAATTGGTCCTGAAGATTTTCTTTTTTTCAAAAAGATTCATAGTTTTATATTTCACACATGGAGGTATGGTCCATTTTGAGATTCTCCTGAAATTTTTGTATAAGGTGTGAGATTTAGGCCCAGTTTCAGTTACTTGGCTATGAATATATCCAGTTGTCCCCAAATCATTTGCTTGTATCATTCCTCCATTGAATTGTCCCTGCACCTTTGCCAAAGAGTCAGATTTCCCAACTTTCTCCACATCCCCACTTGTGATAACTCAGCATATACTTGTTAATGGATTTTATTATCCTTTTTGTATTTTTTATTATACTTTTATTTTATATTGGAGTATAGCCAATTAATTTCACTTTCATGCACTGGAGAAGGAAATGGCAACCCACTCCAGTGTTCTTGCCTGGAGAATCCCAGGGACGGGGAGCCTGGTGGGCTGCAGTCTATGGGGTCGCACAGAGTCAGACATGACTGAAGCGACTTAGCAGCAGCAGCAGCAGCCAATTAATGCTGTAACAGTTTCAGGTGGACACCAGAGGGAGTCTATCTGATTAACACTGTAGCATCTGTATTATTGCTCACTTTTCATTCCTTATAGTTATAATTTGTGCTTTCTCTTTTTTCACCATGATAATTTTACCTAGGAATATATATTTTATTAATCATTTTAGCAGAATTGACTTGGTATCTCATAGTTATTTCTATCATTTTCTATTTTACCAATTTGACATTTTTTATTATGTTCTTGTTTCAGTTTACATTAGTTGTAATTTTTTGTCTTTTTTTGTTGAAAGCCTGCATAATTGTTTTCTCAGCCTTTTTCTTTAGCAGTATAAGCATTTAAAAGGATAAATCTCTCCTACATAAAATATTAACTGTCTCTCATAAATATTTGTATGCATGTGTTCTCACTATATTTTCTTTCAAAATATTTTCTTATAGCCCACTAATTACTTCTTTAGTGGTTTTTTTTTTCAAGTTTAATGCCTAAATTCCAAATATTTGGGAGTTTCTAAAGATATATTTTTGCTGTTGATTTTCTAAGTCAATTATAATTTGATCAAAGAATAAATTCTATATAATTTCAGTTTTCTTACATGTATTAAGACTTTTTATGCATAACCAATGTGTGTCTGTGTATTTATCTACACGGCAGGGTGTGTGGAGCCTCGGCTGCAGGTCTGGGTACAGGCTGCAGGTGTCTGGGGAGCACCATGCACTTGCTGCACAGAAGCAGGTGGCTGAGTCTCCAGGCTGGGCAGCTGTGATGGGCAATGGGAGCTGTTTGGCACTCGTACTGAGGAACATTGTGAGTCTCCCATCTTCCTTTTTATTCATAACTGAACCTATGGCTATCAAGAATACAAGGCCTTTACCAGAGTGTTGACTGTACCGTGAGAAGTAGTCAAATGCACTCCTCTCCTACAGTTCAGAATGGAAATCTCTCCTTCCTGGACTAAGATTGAGGGCTCTGTTTCACCTGCTGTTGGTCACTTTTTTCCTTCTCTTGTCCACCCACCCTTGTTTACAGAGATAAAAAGTCATTAGGTCCACAAATGAATATTTCCTTCTTAAAGTTCCTGTCTGCATGAATTTGTCCATTCCCCAATTTTCTCATTCCCCCTAATTAACGAGATATCTTAGTTTTCATCCACCACAACCCACAGTCTAATTGAAACCACAGAAGTAAAAATGATGCCCCCAGAATCTTGTCCATTTCTTGGCACCAAAGGTCAATGACAACTCCCGTTCCTCTTCTGGTCTTCTCAACCAGCTAGAACTCTGACTTTAAGCTCACATCTGCTTTAACACTTTCAACAGACCCCATCCTCTTACAAGGGCTTTCACTTAAACCTATCTCTCTCAAAGAAAGTATTCCCCATGTTGAGGCTAGAATTGCTGTAAATTAATTTCATTGGGAATCAGAAATACTCTGCTTACGCATGGGTAAAGAGCAGGTTAGAATTTCTCTCCCGCTCTCCACCTCTTCCTTTTCTTAACACCTCCTGGAAAAACTCATATATCAGGAGAGCATGATATGTTAATGGAGATTACATTATTTTACAAGGGGAAAGAGAGAGACTCCCATGAAGTTACAAATAGTGTGCAGAGGGAGATTTCCTTTTTTATTATAAATACTAATTAAAGTCTATTGAAGATATGCAGAAACATAATATATATCACTACAAGATAAAGTCATGGACCCAGACAAAGAATATATAGCCCTTTGGCCATGACAGAACTTCAATTTTGCCACAATCTTTCAGATGTATCCACATTTTACATGACCCTAGAAAATGATAGGAAACCAATCAATTTCAATTTATAGTTTTCCTAAAATATAAATTAGGCAAATGGAATATTTCCAAGGTGATCATGGATCCTAAGCTGACAGTTGGGTTGCTCAGAATACTTTTGATAAGGGTTGAAGTATAAAAAGTGAGTTTTAAATTATGAATCTGTACAGGTTTAAGACATCCGTATACTCTGTCTCTTCCTTCACACACATCGGTATCACAGATGTCCCTCAGCTTCTGATGTCATTAAGATCACATGACCATTTCTGCTGATAGAGAATAAAACAATCTGCAGAGAGAGAATAAAACAATCCACCACCTCTGGATGGTGAAGATGATTCTGGAAAATATAGTGAATAAGAGAAGTAATATCAAGGGTCAAAGAGTAAGAGGTCTGAAGGAAAGGTTGGGGAAGAAATGCCCAGGGTCAGGAGAGAAACATGGGTTTGTGGGTAAAAAATGTCCTTCATCACTTAGGGAGCAGAGCAGTGTGAAGATTAAAGCGGATAGTGCCGGGGAAGACATGTATGCATGGTTAGAAAGAGATGAGGGCTGGATGGATAGGCAAAGAAAGTTCAAAGACAAATGTGAACATTGGAGAATTTGACTTGAATCATAGCAAGAGCAGTGAAACCTGCAGGACTGTTCCAAGGAGTAAATGTCACAGTGGCTATATTAGACATTGCTGGCACCTTGCTCAACTTTTCTCAGGAGCTTCATCTGTGCTCAGTCCCCAAGTTATTTGTGTTTTGCTGCCAGCAGCTTAGATAACAACTGATATCTGTGACTCTCCAATTCTTTTGTCTAAGTGGTACAGTATAGTCTGATATGTGCTCTAGCGCTCCCCACAAAATCAGGTAGACGGAACATCAGGAACCTCTGAAACCTTCCTCTTGTTTGGCCTTTTCCCTTTCCCTAGTCAGTGAGCTTCCCAGGTGGTGCTAGTGGTAAAGAAGCCGCCTGCCAAGGCAGGAGACCTGAGAGACTCCAGTTCAGTCCTTGGGTCAGGAAGATCCCCTGGAGGAGGAAATGGCAACCCAGTCCAGTATTCTTGCCTGGAAAATCCCACGGGCAGAGAAGCCTGGTGGATCTTCCTCTTGAGGTCTAAGGCAGAGAGTATTTAAATAGTTTGTCCATTATTTTCATTCATGAAAAACTATACTACTTCTCATAATTATGCTATCTTTGACATGCTAATATTCGATATTATAAAAACCAACACTAATGATGCTTTCTATTGAAGAGCCAAAACTTAGAAGATATGACTGTTAATCTTTATACAATGGATGATAGCTCTAAGTACAACTAGTGTTTCAGAAAAGATATGATTTTCCTGTTTTTCAGTATTAATACTCTCAGAAAACATGATTGTGTTAACATGGAGATCCACGGCAGAATTCTATTTGTGGCAGATTTAGGCTAAAGACAAGAAGACAGCTTTCTTTGTCAGTGGTGAAAGCCAATCAATCTCAAATAAAAGCTCAACTTTTGATTATATTCTGTCTAATCCTATTCTATTTGTGCTAATAATGTAAATAAAAGACTGTACCTTCCAGAATGACTTTGTGAGTTGATTTATCGATACTCTCCCCAACAAAACAGTTAAAACAGATGAAAATTATTTTTGAGAAACTAAAGCCTTTGGACATAGTCTTTAGGTTATACAGCATATAAAAAGGGTAATAGAGACACATTTATTCATAGAATCTACTAAATCTCCATGATAGCAGAAAGAATCTGTGGCAATTGTACCATGACCCACTCCCCATCCCCAGCTCAAGATGATGGAAGTTCTACTCAAGGTGGATACAACCAAGGACACAAGGCTCCCTCTCTCTCCAGCTTGCAGTATAGAGTTGTCATATCTCCTACAGAGGGGCTGACTGCTGTCCTTTCTTACCTCCCCAGGTCTGTGTTACAGAAACTGTATTACAAACAACAAAAGCTGACAGGTCTATGGCCACTTCTCACCTCACTTATAGCACAGAGGTTCTACATCAGGCATGGTAGACTGAGAATACTGGGTCCTCTTACCCTCATCCCAGCTCATAGAGTGGTGATTTCATGCTGGCAAAGGCAATCCAAGAAGGCAAGAGGCTACTGCTCCCTTCCATCACACTTCTCATAACACAGGGATGTCACTCTTAGACAAGCAGCCAACTGTTCCTTATTACAGGTCCAGAGCAGCGGCTCAGGTGTTATGCCCATGGAGAGAAGCAGGTGTAAAAACAGAGGTCTCCCTTTGAGAAGACTTTATTTGATACCATCATTGGGAAGCCCAAGTTTAAGGGTGCTGTTGAAAACAATGGATATGCTTATGGTAAACAATTAAGAGAATGCTGCAACTCAATGACAGCAACAAGTTAATTCATAGACATCAACTTAAAATCTTAACAGAAAGTACAGGAAAAGGGGATAGCTAGGAAAAGTCCTCTCTGGTCTGAAGATCTCAAAGAAAAGTTTCAAAGGCTGGCTCTGAAAACAGGCTTGATTTAATTAGATGAGATTTGGGAACAATTTATGGCTTCATAGCATTGTAAAATGGAGAAGGCACTGGTAATCCACTCCAGTACTCTTGCCTGGAAAATCCCATGGACACAGGAGCCTGGTAGGCTGCAGCCCATGGGTTCGCTAAGAGTCTGACATGACAGCGACTTCACTTTCACTTTTCACTTTCATGCATTGGAGAAGGAAATGGCAACCCACTCCAGTGTTCTTGCCTGGAGAATCCCAGGGACGTGGGAGCCTGGTGGGCTGCCATCTACGGGGTCGCACAGAGTCGGACATGACTGAAGCAACTTAGCAGCAGCAGCGGCAGCACCATTGAAAAAAATCAGCCAGCAATTAGTGGAGTCTATTGCCTAGGTGTAATACAAACAGAAGCAAATAGTCTAGCATAGAAATTAGAGAAAAAGACTATTAAAGAGCCTTGCTAAACCACTACCACATCAGGATGTCTGAGAACGTACCCAAGACTATATCCTTTGAGGAACAACATCTTAGGCTGTAAACTGTGGGAAAACTTAACTTACCTGAAATAGTCAAGTCAGTAGGCAAATAAGCAAGCAGTAACAGCAAGTGCCAGGTGGGTGGAAAATGGATAGCCAGAATTGCTGTAATAAATGTGGCAGCCTGAAAAAGGGCTCCCAAAGTTATTCAAGTCCTAATGCCTGGAACCTAAAAATATGACTGTAAAAACAATACATTCCTGGATACACAGTCTTCCAAGATGGAATGTGAAAGAAAAAAAAAAAAAACATTTGAACAGACCAACTACTAGTAATTAAGTTGAACCAATAATCAAAAAATTCCCGAGAAACAGAAATCCAGGGTCATATGCTTCAAGAAGAAATTCAACTGAATATTTAAAGAAAAATTAGTACTCACCCTTTGCAAATTATTCCTAGAAATCAAAGATTAGGAAATGCTCTCACTCCCATTCTCTGAGGCCTACAATATCCTGATACCAAAATCAAAGATTCTACAAAAAAGAAAATTCAGGCCAATATTTCTGATGAATATAGATGCAAAAATTCTTTTTTTTTCTTTTTTAATATAAATTTATTTAATTTAATTGGATGTTAATTACTTTATAATATTGTATTGGTTTTCCCATACATCAACATGAATCCGCCATGGGTATACATGTGTTCCCCATCCTGAACCCCCGTTCCACCTCCCTACCTGTACCATCCTTCTGTGTCATCCCAGTGCACCAGCCCCAAGCTAGATGCAAAAATTCTTAACAAAATAGTAGCAAACTGAATTCAACAAAACTTGAAAGAATCATGCATCATGATCAAGAGATTTATTTCAGATGTGCAATGATGGTTCACTATCCACAAATTAAGCAAGGTAATATACTATGTTAACAGAATAAAGGATAAAAATTACATGACTATGTCAATAGATGCAGAAAAAGATTTTGACAAGATTTAACATTCATGATAAAAACTGTCAACATATTTGGTATAAAGAGAGCATGCCTCGAAATAATAGACCATTTGTTACAAACCTACAGCTGACATCATACTAAATGGTAAAAAACTTAATCTTTTTCTCTAAGATCAGTACCAAGACAAGGATGCTACTCTCACCATGTCTATTTAACATAGTACTAGAAGTCCTAGTCTAAGTAATCAGGTGGGAAAAAGAAATCATTGGCATCCAAGTTGAAAAGAAAGAGGTAAACTGTCTCTAATTACAGACAGCATGATACTCTATATGGAAAATTGTAAAGACGCCACCAACAAAACTAATAGAAACAATCAACAAAGTTGATTACAAGATAAAGTTACAGGATACAAGATTAATATACAGAAATCTGTTGCATTTCTATACACTAATAATAATTATCAGAAAGAGAATTTAAGAAAGCAATCCAATTTCTAGTTGAATCAAAAAGAATCAAAAGTACCTAGGAATAAATTTAACCAATGAGGTGAAAGACCTGTTCTCTGAAAACTGTAAGACATTGTTGAAAAGAATATAAGACAATGTAAATTGAAAAAGGAAGCTGAGAGGGCTACAGTAAACAAGAGTCCACGGCTTTTCATTGGCCGAGTCCTTGCCAGGAAATAAGAGGCATCTCTCATCTTCCCTTTGCTCTCCACTATGTCCACAGGTCATGAGAGTTCCCCCCATCTCCCAACTCTGTTTAACTGAGATTTCTGTTTAATATTTTTTATACCTTATAGGACAGAGACAGAAAGATATTTGATTCCCAAAGAGGAAGGTGAGGGAAGCAAGAAGTTCTAGTGATTCAAGAAGGAGTCATGAACCAAAGAATTTAGTTGGCCTTCAAAAGCTAAAAAAGGCACGGAAACGGATTATCCCTTAGATCTCAAGAAGGAATCAACTCTTCTAAGACCTTGACTATAGACAGTTAAATGGGTTTAAGAGTTCTTGCACCCAGAGTAAGTTTCTCCTAAGTTACCAAGCTCATAGTGAACACTGAGTAAGCTTTGTTGTCCTTGTTCACTTTGCTGCACTTGTAGGGTGGGATGATGCAAGTGTCTTTGGGGACACACTCTGGTGAGGCAGATCTGAACATTCCTGAGTCATCGAACTAATCAGGATAACAACTTTACTGGAGTTATTTTTTTCTCTGAATTCTTCTCACTTTTTACCACCTTTGAGTTCAGCATACTGTGGTTGAATATTTATTTTATTTTTGTCCTCTTATCAGCTATTCTGCTAGCTCCAAGTTAGAAGTCTCTAGTGCAGAAGGAAATACAGATTGAGAAAGGAAGATAAAGACCAAAGTTCATAATCTGTAGGGCCGAAAAGTGTCTGTGATTAAAACTGTACCAGTGTAGATAAGAAATAATCAACATTGCAAATGCCCTGTGGTGGCCTCACAGTGTGACTGTTGGCTGAAGGAGGGGCTGAGCCCCGCGGAGGGTTTGTGTAGAGCCTGCAGGAGCCTGGGAACACTGTGCTGCGCAGCACAGAAGTAAGTGCCTGAGTCTGTCGTCTGCGAAGAGGAAACGTGCAGTGAGCTGCGGCGCTCTGTAGGGATTGTCGTGGCCTTTAATCTTCCATCCTGCTTTGTTCCTGAAGGAACGTTAAACAGGTGGATAAGGCGGCCGCTGGGGTTCTGAAGATACCACTGTACACTGCTCACGGAGCCAGAAAAATTGCACCTCAGCATGTGGCTGGCTCCCTCCTGGAGACTCAGGGCTGGGGGACTCTGCTCCACATCCAGCCCTCGCACACCTGATGAGAAACAGAAACGGTCACAGGAGAGGGTCATTGTAACTCTGACAAAACCTTGAAAGTGACCCCCCCCCCCCCCCACACACACAACTCCCATAGATGATGAGAAGGATAGAAAGTCTGCAGGACTTGTCAGTTCCTCTCTCTCCCTCAGCAATACAGCAGCTGCTCAATCCTTCGGATGCCCCTCTGGGGCAGCGCCAACTTACAGCAAACCTGGGCAAACAAAAGCCCAGCACAGTGCCTGCTAGCCTCTTCATGCTGCTTCCTCTTCTTACTGAGACATTTTCACTGTAAGACACTTCACTAAACCCTGAGGGAGGGAGTGTCATAAGCTGTTGCGGAAATATTCCTGCTCCTGCAGCCAGTCAGCTCACCCAACAAGTCCTGCTCAGGCCCTCACTTTGCGACAGGAAGCCCCGCCCTCCCACCTCAAACAACTCAGAATGGGCTGCAGAGGAGCGGAGAAGAGTGGGAAAAAGAAAGGTCATTATTTCAGGACCCGAGGGGCATTTTCTAAGAACATTGCAGTGAAGGCGGACTGATTTTGAATTTGTGGAGGATTTTAGGGAAGAGAAAACAAAAATTAATTATCTAGCTGTAGTTTTAGTCTCAGATGGCATGGATGCAGAAGATTCTTGCATAATGAAATATTTTCTCAGGAGTTCTCAGGATCTTTTTTTTTTTTTTTTGCATCTCCTGTGTACAAACCTGTGATTCTGAAGGGTGCTCACAAATCAGCACAATATTCATAACAGTCTTGGCTGGAATACTTTACAGTATTAAACAGTTTCATTTTAAAATTATATATATATATATATTTATTGTAGACTGAACCTACAAAAAGTTATATTATTTTTAATCTCTAGATGGACACTGAAATTAGAATTTAAATTTTTTTAATTTTTATTAAAAAATAATTTTAAAATAAAAATAAATTTTAAATAAAATTTCAGGTTTAAATACATCATATTTTATTTTGTTATTTTTTAAATTAGAGGATAACTGCTTTACATTGTTGTGTTAATTTCTTCCATACAACGAGAATCAGTCATGGTTTTATATACATATATATACCATCCCTCTTGAGCCTCCCTCCCCTTTTCCATCCCAACCCTCTAGTTCCTCACAGAGCACCAGTATGGGCTCCATCTGATATACTGCACCTTCCCACTAGTTATCTATTTTACACTAAATACATTTTAACTGTTGATTATTGTTATTTGTATTCTGCTTTTTACCTCTAGTGGGTTATTTGTAAAAGAACAATAAGTATTTTTTAAAGCATATGAAAATCAATTCTGCTTTTTCTCAGAGTCTATAATAATGGTTCCCTGTATGTGGATTTAGAGGTAAAGGGGATAGAAAATGAGGACTTGTATATTTTCACTGAAGTAAAACTGAAGTGATCTGCAGACTCTCAGGATCAGATGGACAGTTCAAGGCTGTTGGCAAATGTTGACTAAAGGAACTGTGAGAGACAGTGTAGAAAAACAAAAGTAATAATAATTATAATTGGCCACACAGTGGATATTAGAGAAATAGAATTAGAAGAGAGAAAAGAGGAGAGGGGCAACCAGAGTGGGTCACTTGGAACTTTGCCACAAAAATGTACTTAACCTAGAATGCCCGTTATAGGTGACCACTGGATAGACAAAGCCTTTTCTTCTTCATATTCTATTGTCTGGACATACAAGAAGAGATAAGGAAGTTTACTAGAGGTAGGAATAGTTGCACCTCCACTTCAGGGGGCCATTTAGAGCCAGTGATGTGATTGTCAGGCAGGGCACTGACTGGCTCCAGTTCTTCCTGCAACATTAGTGCTAAATCAATGAAACCAGGACAAATCTGCCCTATACTAAGACAGTGCCTCTATTCAGATTTCAGCCAGAGCTGGTTTGTTCCTATAGAGCAGGAGCGTGAATATAATGTTACTATTTCCTTGAAGAGCATTCCCAACAGGAGAAGGGTGGAGAACAAGACTGTGCAGAAAGGAAGCTGAGAGCCATATTGTGGAAGATCTTCCCTAAGGAGCCTGAAGGAATGTGCCAGAGTGTGCTGAGTCCTATTACAGGGAAATCTAAGATTGAAAAGATCCCTATTTAAGTAACTATAGTGGACTGTCAGGAAGAAATGCTTCCTTGACAATGACTGCTCCTGGTGTTGAGCCTGTTCAAATGTATACTTCAGCGAGCTGAGAGATATGGAAGCTCATAGGAGTGAAATGGAACGTATGTTGGAGGTGACATTTCCAGTTTATGCAACATCACCCCCTGCAGGACAGCAATTGGAACAAATCCCATCTTGAGGCTTTTATGCCGTATTTCCTCCCCTTTCTTACCAGGGTTGAATTTCTTCCCATTCTAATTTGATGGGTGTTTTCAGGGGTTCACATATTAAGTTGTTGTTGTTCAGTCACTAAGTTGTGTCCAACACTTTGAGGTGCCACGGACTGCAGCATGCCAGGCCTCCCTGTCCTTCACTATCTCCCAGAGTTTGTTCAAATTCATGTTCATTGAGTCAGTGAAGCCAACCCACTATCTCATCCTCTGTCACCATCTTCTCCTCCTGCCCTCAATCTATCCCAGCATCAGGATCTTTTCCAATAAGCTGGCTCTTCGCATCACATGGCCAAAGTATTGGAGCTTCAGCAGCAGTCTTCCAAAGAATATTCAGGGTTGATTTCCTTTAGGATTGATGGTTTTGATCTCCATGCTGTCCAAGGACTCTCAAGAGTCTTCTCCAGCACCACAACTCAAAAACATCAATTTTTCAATGCTCAGACTTTGTGGTCAAACTCACATCCATACGTGACTAATGGGAAAATGATAGTTTTGACTATATGGATCTTTGTCAGCAAAGTGATATCTCTGCTTTTTAATAGACTGTTGGAGAAGACTCTTGAGAGTCCCTTGACTGCAAGGAGATCCAACCAGTCCATTCTAAAGGAGATCAGCCCTGAGTGTTCTTTCGACGGACTGATGCTAAAGCTGAAACTCCAATACTATGGCCACCTCATGTGAAGAGTTGACTCACTGGAAAAGACTCTGATGCTGGGAGGGATTGGGAACAGGAGGAGAAGGGGATGACAGAGGATGAGATGGCTGGATGGCATCACCGACGCGATGGACGTGAGTTGGGTGAACTCCGGGAGATGGTGATGGACAGGGAGGCTGGTGTGCTGCGATTCATGGGGTTGCAAAGAGTCAGACATGACTGAGCAACTGAACTGAATTGAACTGAGGTTTGTAATAGCTTTTCTTCCAAGGAGCAAGCATCCTTTAATTTCATGGCTGCAGTCACCATGCAGTGATTTTGCAGGCCTATAATATAAAATCTTCCATTGCTTCCACTTTCCCCTCACCTATTTGCCATGAAGTGCTGGACCAAATGTCATGATTTTAGTTTTTTTGAATTTTCAGTTTTAACCCAGCTTTTTCACTCTCCTCTTTCACTCGTATCACAAGGTTCTTTTGTTGCCTCTTGGCTTTCTACCCTAAAGAGGGCGTCATCTGCATATCTGAGGTTATTGATATTTCTCCCAGCAGTCTTGATTTCCAGCTTGTGATTCATCCAGCCAGGGTTTTACAAGAGGTACTCTGCATAGAGTTAAATAAGCAGGGTGACAATATACAGCCTTGACATGCTCCTTTCTCAATTTTTGAGCCAGTCTGTGGTTCCATGTCTGATTCTAACTGTTGCTTCTTGACCCACATACATGTTTCTCAGGAGACAGTGGTGGACTTCCCTATCAATGCTCCTTTCAGATATCAAAAGTGGGTTTTAAAAATGCAAATAGCTTCATATGAGAAGAAATGAAATACAAATAGCCATGCAGTGAGAAGGTTGAACTAAACCAAAGTCAAAATCTCTCCAATGAGTTAATGAGGCATAACTGACTGTTCTGGCATAAAACATGCATATTTCTTGCCAGGTGTGTGAGAAGAAGGCATGTGTCCATGTCTCATGCATGAATATGAAGAAACACCATAGAAAGTCTAGTTCTTAGGATGTAGCAACAGTGGAGTTTAAATGTTGACCTAGTTAAACCACATTATTTTGTTTGATATCTTTGAGTAATCATTTTAGTGCATTTTAAATCATGGGAAAAAAGGCTAGAGATCTGACTCAATGATATGGCCAATATACTGGTGGGAGTCAAGGTTAGTGATATTCAGTACAGTCTAGTTAGTTGAGGGAACTACAATGACTGGAATACCTGTTAATCTATGGTTTCACTTCCCCCTGATTACTGAAAACACTGTAGTTCATTGACTTTCCCTTTTACAACCCACACATGGCTCTTCCTCAGCACTGGTCCCAGAGCAGC
>NC_030817.1:77900540-77960059 GCF_001704415.2 Capra hircus | reverse complement strand
GTCCAGCTGCTGCAGCAAGAAAACTTAAGGAGAAAGTATCACCCACTATCCCGAAGGGCAGGAGCATTCCACCCCGCTCCTCTCTGCCCACGAGCCAGGAATGTGAGCCCCATTGGGTCAGGCTCTGCAAGCAGATCAATGCGCCGAGATGTAACAGAGCAGGAGCCCTCTCATCTCTGAGGTGGAAAAAGCTCACTCCACTCCAAAGATAGCTTATTGTAAGAGTACATAAACACTTTTTCCATATATCAGAAATATGATTGATGAATAGATTTCCCCTGAGGTGACATTATTATTGGCAAAGAGAATATCCTGTATCCTGTTTGAAGATCAACATGCCTGCAATAATTTACCAACTGGACTGCTCTGACCCACAGGGCCAATTGACAGAAGGATTATCTGTGAGAAAACTCTCCCTCTGGACCTTACTTAGGTAGCAGCATTGGCTGTAGCAGCCATAGGGATGGAAAAGTCAAGGGGAAGAGAGAATAAAGCTGTTACTCACTGAAGATGGAGTGTCTGCAGGTGTATCTCAGCAAACCATACAATCCTAGTCTGAATTATTAAAACCAGAGACTACCTTCCAGATCACACAGTCATCCATTAAAAATGTTCCCGGGAGTTTTCATTAACAGGTTGTGAAATGTTTCAGCATATATCAGCTGAATTGTCACTGAAGAGTTAATGACACTTTAAGAGATTCTGTGCCTTTAAGGGGAATGTGAAAGGGGCCGAAAACAGGCATTTCTGGAGAAAAGCGCTTAAGTTCCTCTTTACACTGTCCTGCCCAGATTCTACTCTGTAGGGCAATCCAAGAATTCCAAGGTTCTTAACTCTGAGCCTCTAGAATAAAACTCTGTAGAGGAGCTCACAGCCTGACCGCATCTGTGCCCTTGGGTTTGTGTTCAGCTCCCCTCGCAGCCTCTCTCACTGTGTCACTCAGAGCGCAGTAGTACACAGCTGAGTCTGATGTTTGCACGGAGGATTTCTGCAGGTGGAAGGAGCTGTCACTCGAGATATGAGTGGCTTCAAAACCTCTGCTGGTCACCTTCTGGTTATCTAATGAGCTTTTCAGGAGCAACTCAAGTTCTTTGTTTTTGTACTGGACATACCAAAAAAGAAAATCTGAATAGCTGGACTGGTAAGTACACTTCAGAGTCAGAGATGCCTTCTCGGGGAGGATAACAACGCCTTCTGTCTGGGTCACCGAGTCTCCACTGGTCCCTCCTTTAAAAGAAAAAATAAAAAAACAAAAAACAAAAAAAACACAAACACACAGTAAAGACTTTGTTAAGTTGGATAAGGAAGAGGAACCATCTCTCGCTTGATAGAGATTACATGACATCCTAAAACCAAGGAATATAACATCTTAGAAATTTTAAATGTTACTCACGCATTATCAACAAGATCACAAGTCCTAAGCACAAAGCAGAGAGCATAGTTGGCTCAGAAGCAGTGGGAGGCTGAGTTTGGGGATACACGAAAGTTGAAAAACCTATTCCTCTAGTTTCTTGATTCTTTGTTGAAATCTTCAAGAAAATCTTGGTTCAAGTGTTATGCAAGACAAACTCCCCTACAAGATCATGCTGTAGGCTGAGCAAGAGAGAAAAGTTCTCAGAAATGAAAGATGAATTTATATCAAACCACCAACGAAAGGGAGCAGCGCCCTCTGTCGTTCTCTCTCTGTTCCTGCAGTCTGCTGTGCATCTTTTGGTATTTAGCCTGAAAAGGAGCTCAGTTCAGTTCAGTCGCTCAGTCGTGTCCGACTCTTTGCGACCCCATGAATCACAGCACGCCAGGCCTCTCTGTCCATCACCAACTCCGAGTTCACCGAAAACCACGTCCATCGAGTCGGTCATGCCATCCAGTCATCTCATCCTCTGTCTTCCCCTTTTCCTCCTGCCCCCAATCCCTC
The DNA here is from genome assembly GCF_001704415.2 of Capra hircus. Lineage (NCBI taxonomy): Eukaryota > Metazoa > Chordata > Mammalia > Artiodactyla > Bovidae > Capra > Capra hircus. Next base: position 77,958,144 of record NC_030817.1, on the reverse strand, counting down.
CCAGCATAAGAGACTTTTCCAATGAGTCAGCTCTTCGCGTGAGGTGGCCAAAGTACTGGAGTTTCAGCTTTAACATCATTCCTTTCAAAGAACACCCAGGACCGATCTCCTTTAGAATGGACTGGTTGGATCTCCTTGCAGTTACACTCTCAAGAGTCTTCTTCAACACCACAGTTCAAAAGCATCAATTCTTCGGCACTCATCTTTCTTCACAGTCCAACTCTCACATCCATACATGACTACTGGAAAAACCATAGCCTTGACTAGAGGGACCTTTGTTGGCAAAGTAATGTCTCTGCTTTTGAATATGCTGTCTAGGTTGGTCATAACTTTTCTTCCAAGGAGTAAGCGTCTTTTAATTTCATGGCTGCAGTCATCATCTGCAGTGATTTTGGAGCCCAGAAAAATAAAGTCTGACACTGTTTCCACTGTTTCCCCATCTATTTCCCATGAAGTGATGGGATCAGATGCCATGATCTTTGTTTTCTGAATGTTGAGCTTTAAGCCAACTTTTTCACTCTCCTCTTGCACTTTCATCAAGAGGCCTTTCAGTTCCTCTTCACTTTCTGTCATAAGGGTGGTGTCATCTGCCTATCTGAGGTTATTGATATTTCTCCTGGCAATCTTTATTCCAGCTTGTGCTTCTTCCAGCCCAGTGTTTCTCATGATGTACTCTGCATAGAAGTTCAATAAGCAGGGTCATAATATACAGCCTTGATGTACTCCTTTTCCTATTTGGAAAGAGTCTGTTGTTCCATGTCCAGTTCTAACTGTTGCTTCCTGACCTGCATATAGGTTTCTCAAGAGGCAGGTCAGGTGGTCTGGTATTCCCATCTCTTTCAGAATTTTCCACAGTTTATTGTGATCCACACAGTGAAAGGCTTTGGCATAGTCAATAAAGCAGAAATGGATGTTTTTCTGGAACTCTCTTGCTTTTTTGATGATCCAGTGGATGTTGGCAATTTGATCTCTGGTTCCTCTGCCTTTTCTAAAACCAGCTTGAACATCAAGCTGTAGGCGTAGAAGGGAAATAGGTATCAGGGGTGAGCATACGGCTCAAGGAAGGAAGCACTAAATAATTTCTGCAGACTTCTCAATGGTTCCCAAGGCTGAGACAGTTAGTAATTCCTCTGTCTTTAAGATGCAGAGAAATACAGTTCCCTTAAGGCTTTCCAGGCCCAACATCTATTGTCTGATCACACTGAGCAATAAGCTCATTTGGGCAACTCAAGTTATGGTGTGAGTGTGAAGAAAGACTGAACTGAGATAGATCTCTTGCCATTTCCCTCACTGGTCCCCTAGAACCAGGGGATGAGCTGTCTCTGCTTAGAATGTTCTTCCTTTCTGTCCAGAATCTTTGCCTAGGCAACTTTTTATTCCTTCTTTAAGAATCAATTTACAAGCCAACTCCTTATGAAAGTACTGATCCAGTCCTTCAGGCTGAATTAGGACCCACCTCTCTTCCCACCACACCTTGTATGCACATATATCACTGTCATTTCTGCACCGTATTGGAATCATTTGTATATTGTTTTTCAAACTAGGTTTGATGCACCTGAGATCAGGAACTTAATCTTATTCATCTCAGTGGCCAACTTCTCAAAATACACAGAACACTAGTTCAGAGCAAATGGCTTAAACATATTTGAAAAATGAATGAATAAGTGCATGAGTGGACATGTCCGGGTGTACAATGATCTGTTTATGAGGTACAGTCTCTACGAGAAATAGTTCTCAGGCCTACAGTATGATGAGCTTCTTCCAGCGGCATGTCTACGGTCTGAACACAGGGGCATTAGGTATTTCCCAAAACTAAGGCACAGTTCTTCATAGAAGAGACCACTCTCATCTTGACTATTTTAAAAATATTATAGCACCTTTATACATACAAGACTTAGGTTGAGTATAAACGTCTTTGGTTCACAGTTCTTAATCACCAAAGTGAAAGTCGCTTAGTCATGTCTGACTCTTTGCAACCCCATGAACTATATGGGGCTCTCCAGGCCAGAATACTGGAGTGGGTAGCCTTTCCTTTCTCCAGGGATTTTCCCAACCCAGGGGTCAAACCCAGATCTCCTGCATTACAGACGGATTCTTTATCAGTTGAGCCACAAAAGCAAAGCTCTAGAATATGGAGTGGTAACCTATCCCTTCTCCAGCAGATCTTCCCAATCTAGAAATCAAATCAGGGTCTCCTGCATTGCAGGTGGATTCTTTACCAACTGAACTATCAGGGAAGCCCATGCACATAAAATACAAAATTAATAAAATTCATATTAAAACGTTAATGTAGAAGTGATATTTTACTGAAACTAAAGAGGTGGTGAAATCTCATTAGAAGAAAGCTGTAGATTGTGTCATTCAATAATTCACCTGATCAAGATGATTTGGAGCTTAATGCACTATTGTCTGCTGCCGCTGCTGCTGCTAGGTCGCTTCATGTCCGACTCTGTGCGACCCCCTAGACGGCAGCCCACCAGGCTCCACCCGCCACCCCCATCCCCCCCCCCCCACATCCCTGGGATTCTCCAGGCAAGAACACTGGAGTGGTTTGCCATTTCCTTCTCCAATGCATGAAAGTGAAAAGTGAAAGTGAAGACGCTCAGTCATGTCCGACTCTTAGCAACACCATGGGCCACACTCTACCAGGCTCCTCCATCCATGGGATTATCGAGGCAAGAGTACTGGAGTGGAGTGACATTGCCTTCTCCGCACTATTGTCTCAATTACTGTGATTAGTGATTTCCAGTATTTTTACTTCTATTCAAAAATATCTATTTAAGTCAGCATTATATAACTCTATTATTGAACAAAGCATCAAAAAGTCAGCACTGAAAAAAATACTCTGCATGTTCTGCTACTCTTTTTTCTACTGAATTGCATGTTGATACATTCAAACTTTTAAAATGTTTAAAAAATATTTTTAAAACTTTTATCCATTTAAAGACCTATGATGCTTTTATTTGTAAAGTGTCATTATTCCATTTGTCTTTAATTAGATTTGAAAAATGACATAACACAAAAGCTTCAGAAAGATGAGGAGTATTCTAAATTGGCCCAACAGATGATTAGAAATATTAGAAATATGATAGAAATTATTTAATTTGTTGTCATCAAACAAAAAAATCCAAATCGAAAAATTCTAATGTAATTCCTACACCCTGTAGGTTGGCAGACTTTTTTTGTCTATAAAGGTCAAATAGTAAATAGTTTAGGTTTTGAAGTCGTACGGTCTCTGCTACAACTATGCTGGTATAGCACAAAGCATCCATGGTCAATGCATAAATAAATGAGCATGGCTGTCTTCCAATAAAACTTTATTTATAAACATAAGTATCAAGATACTTTGCCCTGTGGCTATCCTTTGCCAATTTCCGCTATACTCCAAAAATTTATTTATAAACCCCTAATGATTACTTTTTTCCACTAAATGTTATCATAGCTTTTTGAGGAGGCTTAAAATAAAGAACACATTAGTGGATAGAAAAGAAGAAGGAAATTGAGTGATGCTAATGCCAATGATCCTTCCTGGGTGGCTCAGTGGTAAAGAGTCCACCTGCCAATGTGGCAGATGTGGACTCGATCCCTGGGTCAGAAAGATCCCCTGGAGGAGGAAATGGCAGCCCACTCCAGTATTCTCACCTGGAATTCCAGTGGAGAGAGGAGTCTTGCAGGCTACAGTCCATGAGGTCACAGAGAGTTGGACACGACTTAGCAACTAAACAACAACAAAGGCCTAAGATACATTGAGGCTGAGTTTTTAAGAATGAAAAACACAGATACGACACTATCATTAAAGAGATCACAGAGTAGGATTGAAAATAGACCTTAAACAAATAATGAGAGAAACAAAAATAAATGACAAACCTGGTGATGCAGAGGTCTATAATTCTAAAATATCCACTAAGCTTTCCTTAGCTACTGACTCTTGGACAACTATACAAGAATAAGTAGGCATTTACTACTTTTTTTAAACTCTTTTGAAGCAAGGAAAAGAATTTTAGGAAAAGAAAAAAATAAGAAAATCACCTAAAATTTCTATGAATGGGTTATATAAGAGGAAAATAGTGCCTTTGACAAACAGTATTGTTGAAGAGGGAGGGAGAGACAGAGACAGAGAGATTAGGGACACATAATGAAATGAAGTTGGAGAGGTAGCTTCTCTTTGTCCTAAGAGCAAATGGGTGACTGACATGCTAACATCTGCACTCTGGCAAAATCGCTCCCACTATGGAAAAGGGACTACATGGAAGAGTGATGGGGTGTGTCAAGTGTTGAGCAGGAGACTGAGATGGATTTTTAATGAGGATTGTGGAGGTGAATTGGGCTGTGGGGATTGTGACATCTTCTAGAAGACTTTCAGGAAGCAAAGTCCACAGAACTGGGAATTAGACTGAATACAGTATCTCAAAAATGAATATCACTAAACAAACAAACAAACAAAAAACTACATGAGTCTTAATATAGCTTAAATTGAGAGTACAGCAGAAACTATTTGCCTATAGAATGCTCATTTTCTACTACCTCTAATAGAACTAATTTTTATTTTATATTGGAGTGTAGTTGATTGGCGGTGTTATGTTAGTTTCAAGTGTACAGCAAAGTGATTCAATTATACATAAACATGTATCTGTTCTTTTTCAACTCTTTTCCCACTTAGGTTATTACAGAATACTGAGCAGTGTTCCCTGTGCGCTACTGTGGGTCTTAGTTGAATGTATACTTTATTTTTTTATTTTTAACTGGAGCATAATTACTTTATACTCTAACGATGGTTTCTGCCATACATCAACATGAATCAGCCACAGGCATACACACGTCCCCTTCCTCTGAAACCTCACTCCCTCCCCCCTCCCCATTCCACCCCCTAGGGTGTTACAGAGCACAGCCCTGGAGTTCCCTGCATCTTACAGCAAATTCCCACTGGCTGTCTATTTTACACATGGTAATGTGTATGTTTCAGTACTGCTCTCTCAAGTCTTCCCACCCTCTCCCTTCCTCACTGTGAGCAAAAGTCTGTTCTTTAAGCCTGCATCTCCTTTGCTGCCCTGCAAATAGGTTCATCATCACCATCTTTCTAGATTCCATATGGATGCACTAACACATGATATTTGTCTTCCTCGTTCTGGCTTACTTCACCCTGTGCGATAGGTTTTAAGTTCATCCACCTCATTAGAACTGACTCAAATGTGTTCCTTTTTATAGAGGAGCTACCCCACATCCGAGGCCAGGGGTGACTGCCAAGAAGAGCTACCCCACCTCTGAGGTCAGGGGTGGTGGCTGAGAGTGCCAGGCTGCGACTGCGCAGGAACGGCTGAGAGGAGCTACCCCACGCTTGAGGTCAGGGGCAGCGGCTGAGAGGAGCAACCCCACGTCCAAGGAGCGGTGGCTGTGCGGGTGCAGGAGGGCCGAGAGGAGCTATTCCACCTTCAAGGTTGGGAGGGGCGGCGGTAAGAAGATACCCTTCCTACAAGGTAAGGAGCAGTGGATGCGCTTTGCTGGAGCAGCCGTGAAGAGATACCCCATGTCCAAGGTAAGAGAAACCCAAGTAAGATGGTAGGGCATCAGAAGACAGACACACTGAAACCATAATCACAGAAAACTAGTCAATCTATGGACCAAGCCTTGTCTAACTCAATGAAACTAAGCCATGCCGTGTGGGGCCACCCAAGATGGAGGGGTCATGGTGGAGAGGTTTGACAGAATGTTGTCCACTGGAGAAGGGAATGGCAAACCACTTCAGTACTCTTGCCTTGAGAACCCCATGAACAGTATGAAAAGGCAAGCTGATAGGATACTGAAAGAGGAACTCCCCAGGTCAGTAGGTGCCCAATATGCTACAGCAGATCAGTGGGGAAATAACTTCAGAAAGAATGAATGGATGGAGCCAAAACAAAAACAGTACCCAGTCATCGATGTGACTGGTGATAGAAGCAAGATCCAATGCTGTAAAGAGCAATATTGCATAGGAACCTGGAATGTTAGGTCCATGAATCAAGGCAAAGTGGAAGTGGTCAAACAGGAGATGGCAAGAGTGAACATCGACATGCTTGGAATCAGCTAACTAAAATGGACTGGAATGGGTGAATTTAACTCAGATGACCATTATACCTATTACTGCAGGCAGGAATCCCTCAGAAGACATGGAGTAGCCATCATGAACAACAAAAGAGTCCGAAATGCAGTACTTGGATGCAATCTCAAAAATGACAGAATGATCTCTGTTCATTGCCAAGGCAAATTATTCAATATCACAGTAATCCAAGCCTATGCCCAACCAGTAAGGCTGAAGAAGCTGAAGTTGAATGGTTCTATGAAGACCTACAAGACCTTTCATAACTAACACCAAAAAAAGATGTTCTTTTCATTATAGGGAACTGGAATGCAAAAGTAGGAAGTCAAGAAACACCTGGAGTAACAGGCAAATTTGGCCTTGGAATATGGAATGAAGCAGGGCAAAGGCTAATAGAGTTTTGCCAGGAGAACGCACTGATCATAGCAAACAGCCTCTTCCAACAACACAAGAGAAGACTCTACACATGGACATCACCAGATGGTCAACATCAAAATCAGATTGATTATATTCTTTGCAGCCAAAGATGGAGAAGCTCTATCCAGTCAGCAAAAACTAGACCAGGAGCTGACTGTGGCTCAGATCATGAGATCCTTATAGGCACATTCAGACTTAAATTGAAGAAAGTAGGGAAAACCACTAGATCATTCAGGTATGGCCTAAATAAAATCCCTTATGTTTATACAGTGGAAGTGAGAAACAGATTTAAGGGTCTAGATCTCATAGATAGAGTGCCTGATGAACTATGGACGGAGGTTTGTGACATTGTACAGGAGACAGAAATCAAGACATTTCCCATGGAAAAGAAATGTAAAAAAGCAAAATGGCTGTCTGGGGAGGTCTTACAAATAGCTGTGAAAAGAAGAGAGGTGAAAAGCAAAGGAGAAAAGGAAAGATATAAGCATCTGAATGCAGAGCTCCAAAGAATAGCAAGAAGAGATAAGAAAGCCTTCTTCAGCGATCAATGCAAAGAAATAGAGGGAAACAATGGAATGGGAAAGACTAGAGATCTCTTCAAGAAAATTAGAGATACCAAGGGAACATTTCATGCAAAGATGGGCTCGATAAAGGACAGAAATGGCATGGACCTAACAGAAGCAGAAGATATTAAGAAGAGGTGGCAAGAATACGCAGAAGAACTGTACAAAAAGGATCTTCACAACCCAGATAATCATGATGATGTGATCACTCACCTAGAGCCAGACATCCTGGAATGTGAAGTCAAGTGGGCCTTAGAAAACATCACTATGAGCAAAGCTAGTGGAGGTGATGGAATTCCAGTTGAGCTATTTCAAATCCTGAAAGATGATGCTATGAAAGTGCTGCACTCAATCTGCCAGCAAATTTGGAAAACTCAGCAGTGGCCACAGGATTGGAAAAGGTCAGTTTTCATTCCAATCCCAAAGAAAGGCAATGCCAAAAATGCTCAGACTACCACACAATTGCACTCATCTCACATGCTAGTAAAGTAATGCTCAAAATTCTCCAGGCCAGGCTTCAACAATACATGAATAGTGAACTTCCAGATGTTCAAGCTCGTTTTAGAAAAGGCAGAGCAACCAGAGATCAAATCCACTGGATCATCAAAAAAGCAAGAAAGTTCCAGAAAACCATCTACTTCTGCTTTATTGACTATGCCAAAGCCTTTGAATGTGTGGATCACAATAAACTGTGGAAAATTCTGAAAGAGATGGGAATACCAGACCACCTGACTTGCCTCTTGAGAGACCTATATGCAGGTCAGGAAGCAATAGTTAGAACCGGGCATGGAACAACAGACTGGTTCCAAATAGGAAAAGGAGTACATCAAGGCTGTATATAGTCACCTTGCTTATTTAAGTTATGTGAAGAGTACATCATGAGAAATGCTGGGCTGGAAGATGCACAAGCTGGAATCAAGATTGCTCGGAGAAATATCAATAAACTCAGATATGCAGATGACACCACCCTTATGGCAGAAAGTGAAGAGGAACTAAAAAGCCTCTTGATGAAAGTGAAAGTGGAGCATGAAAAAGTTGTCTTAAAGCTCAACATTCAGAAAACGAAGATCATGGCATCTGATCCCATCACTTTATGGGAAATAGATGGGGAAACAGTGGAAACAGTGTCAGATTTTATTTTGGGGGGCTCCAAAATCACTGCAGATGGTGATTGCAGCCATGAAATTAAAAGACGCTTACTTCTTGGAAGGAAAATTATGACCAACCTAGATAGCATATCCAAAAGCAGAGACATTACTTTGCCAACAAAGGTCTGTCAAGGCTATGGTTTTTCCAGTGGTCATGTATGGATGTGAGAGTTGGACTGTGAAGAAAGCTGATCACTGAAAAATTGATGCTTTTGAACTGTGGCCTTGGAGAAGACTCTTGAGAGTCCCTTGGACTGCAAGGAGATCCAACCAGTCATTCTAAAGGAGATCAGTCCTGGGTGTTCATTGGAAGGACTGATGCTAAAGCTGAAACTCCAGTACTTTGGCCACCTCATGCAAAGAGTTGACTCATTGGAAAAGACTCTGATGCTGGGAGGGATTGCGGGCAGGAGGAGAAGGGGATGACAGAGGATGAGATGGCTGGATGGCATCACTGACTCGATGGACATGAGTCTGAGTGATCTCCGGGAGTTGGTGATGGACAGGGAGGCCTGGCGTGCTGCAATTCATGGGGTCGCAAAGAGTCGGACACGACTGAGCAACTGAACCGAACTGAATACTCCATTGTGCATATCTATCACAACTTCTTTATCCATTCATCTGTCAATGGGCGTCTAGGTTGCTTCCTTGTCCTAGCTATTGTAAATAGTGCTTCAACGAACTGGGGTACACGTGTCTTTTTCAATTATGGTAGAACCACAATTTTGTTGTGAGTGACAACCTGCTGAGATTGAAAAGATCCTGATATCCCAACCTAGGCAGCATATTAAGAAGAATAGATATATCTTTTCCAATAAGATCTATATAGTCAAACCTATGATTTTTCCAGTAGTCGTGTATGGATGTGAGAGTTGAACCATGAAGAAAGCTGAGCACCGAAAAATTGATGCTTTTAAACTGTGGTGTTGGAGAAGACTCTTGAGAGTCTCTTGGACACCAAGGAGATCAAACCAGTCAATCCTGAAGGAAATCAGTCTTGAATATTCATTGGAAGTTTGATGCTGAAACTGAAGCTCCAATACTTTGGCCACCTGCTGTGAAGAGCTGATTCATTGGAAAAAACCCTGATGCTGGGGAAGATTAAAGGCGGAAGGAGAAGGGGATGGTAGAGGATGAGATGGTTGGATGGCATCACCGACTCAAAGGACATCAATTTGATCAAGTTTTGGGAATTGGTGATGGACAAAGAAGCCTGGCATTCTGCTGTCCACGGGATCACAAAGAGTCATACACAACTGAGCGACTGAACCGAATTGAACTGAGAACAATTTTGTTGTGAGCGACAACATGCTGAGGCTGAAAAAAATCCTGATATCCCAGGCTCCTTTGAAGAAATGTGGGGACATGGACTAACACTCTGGTAAATGAAATGCAAGTAGAAGGTGCTGGGGGAAGCTTCTGAAAATGATTGACTTGGCCAGCATGTACTCATTTGCCTCGACATTCTTCCTGGAAGGTGTATAAAGTGGATGGATTTCTTGCTGTTTCAGCAAAGTATATAAACAAAAGTGACAATTTAAGGACAAGAAACAGCTAGAAAGAAGACCCTTGATTCCTCACAAGATTATGGAGCTAGTATACCAGCCCTGGACTGCACAGGGTACCTGCCATAGAGCTTCTTTATATGAGAGGGAAGTAAACTCCAGCTTGTTAAAAACATTATCTGAGTGTTTTGTTATGTGAAACTGAACCAATATCTGATATAAATGATGTTCATTAAAAATACAGCCCACCTCTGCATCAGTCTGATTGATAAACTCCTAATACCCAGGTCTTCAAAGTTGTTCTAGGTGATTCTGACACAGGTGATGTGGTGGTTTAAGGTCTGGAATGTGGGAACCACAATCCTACCAACCTTTCCCCTGCCCTCTCCTACCTTTTTCACCAAGTGTCACATAAATACAAATGCCCTTTGTCCACAAAGACACTTTCAGTAGCATCAAAACTGTATCAAGGAAACTATTCTTACCAGGAAGAAGAATACAATGGATGGAAAACTGTTATATATGTGATAATAAACAGAAGTATCCACTTTCAAGAAACAATATTTTAGGGGCTGATAGCAGAAAACATGTATCTCTCACTTGTAATGGGAAAAATTCTGACTTTTAGATAAATTTCCATCTCTTTAATGGAGAAATTGATGGTTAAAAACCATGCAAATCATAAATGGCAGAATCAGATTCACATCTTTGTCTCTTTTACTCCAAATACTGAGATCTTTGTGTCTATTATTACATAACTTTTTAACGCCTCAGTTTTAAAGTGAAAAGTTTCATGGAAACAGTCCTAGATCCTTTTTATTTCTAATGTCTGATGAATCTACTGTTTCCTATAGAGGAATTAGAGAAATACTAAAATCATCCCATGCATCTTAAAGCCCCACCTAGGTCTTTAGAGGGCTGCACATATAACAGATGAGCCCTTCTAATACTGAGAAGTCCTTCTTCATCCTCCAGAGGTGACCTGGTAAAATTAGAACTTGAAGGGTCTTTAGGCTCATCAGTCTAAATCCTTTGTTTAAACTGAGGACACTGAAGGCTGCTATACCAACAATGATATGGCTAAAGACACAGCCAGGATGGGCAGGGCTGAATTTGGCATTTCAGCTTCCCATTCTAAATCCCATGCCCTTTTCTATAGTCTGACATGCTACCGAAAACTCAGGAATTTGAGAGGAGCTCCCTTTCGTGTTGCTAGCCATTTGCAGACTCTCCTTTGTGGGAAGACAAAACCACCAACTCTGCACACGGTCGCTGCTTCTAAGAGGCAGCTCCGGCAGGTCTGCGCTGGGGCTGCAGGTGCCGGCTGAGCACTGTGTGTCTGGGGCACAGAGGTAAGTAGCAGTGTCCTCAGCCTGGGAAGCCACGATGGACACGGAGCTGCTTTGGATGGAGCTGTCCAGTGTGAAGAGTAGTCTTCCACTGTGTTTCTGTCTCTCATTTGAACGCATTAAAATCAGATGAACAAAGCCTCGCCTTGAATCCTGTCTGTACCACTGTAAGGCAGTTATAGTAATACTTTTATAGCTGCAGTTCATGGTGACATTTTCACCCTCCTGGATGCTCAGGGTCTGAAGATTCTGTTCTCCTTGCTGGCTATTCACCTCTAGGCAGAAACACAAGGACAGAGGCCAGGAGTCAGTTGCTGGATTTTCACTCACTAGTGTCTGCATTTCCTTCCATAATTTGAGGGTACATTTCCCAATTAACAGGCTTCCCTGGTGGCACAGTGGTAAAGAATCTGCCTGCAATGCCGGAGATGTGGCTTTGATCCCTGGGTCAGGAAGATCTCCTGGAGAAGGGAATGGCAACTCACTCCAGTATTCTAGCCTGGAAAATTCCATGGCCTGAAGAGCCTGGTGGGCTACAGTCCATTAGGTCGCAAAGAGTTAGACAGGACTGAGCGACTAACACTTTCACTTTTCACTTTTCCCAATTAAAGAAAAGATTTTGCCCCTCAGTCCTGTGAGCTCTGAACTTTGGTCACCCTCTTCCCATCACCAAGAACCCCAACTCACTGGCCAGCTGAAGCCACAGAATCACCAAAGACAGGGCCAGAAGTGTCTCCATTCTTCTTTAGGAGGATCATAGAAGATGCAGCTCTCGCTCTGAAATAAAGCCAGGTTCCTCAGTCTCACTCTTTTTTTTTTTTTTTTTTTGAGTATACTCATCCAGTCCCTCTGAGACCCAGAGAGAGTCTCAGGTTTCTTACCCAGCCAATCAAAGGAAGCTTAACTTTTTGCTTTCAATGCAAACATGTTGATTTTGAACAAAGTGAGTCTGAGGAGAGAGGCACTACCCTCTTGTGGGGGCAACATCATCCTGCTGAAAGAACCACCTGAGGAAGATGAAGTGTGTTAGAGCTGGTTCAGAGGAAATTGCAAAGCTGTTCTATTCTCTGCCTTTATTGAACTCCAGTTACAGCCTAGAGTGAGAACAGATACAATTTTATGCACTAAAAACTCAATGAAGAAAGAACACTGCTGCCCAGTATTTACAGAGTGCCTCTGAGGAGCAAGGTTAGACTACTTACACTCATTTCTGATACCCTGTCCTTCTTTTTTCCTAATTTGCCTCATGCTGGAATGAGATTGTATATGAGTCAGGGTTCTTACTTACAAGTAACAGAAACTGACTCTGGCCAAATTAAATAGAAAAGGAATAAGTTAATTAATATTGGGTTTGCCTCAGAATCTCCAATATAGTCAGAGAACTGGACTCCAAAGCTATAGAGTCAGTCTACCAAACATTTAAGGAAGAGTTAACACTGATCCTTCTCAAACTACTCTGAAGTTGCAGAGATTGCATGCAGAGGAAGGAACATCTCAGTGCAAACTGCTTCATCACTTTGGCCTCATGATCTTGTGATCCAGCCTTGCTAGCAGTGCTGAAAGTCATGCATGAGCTCAAAAACACTGCTGCCCCCTTACCAAGTTTGACCCCGCTGATGCTATTGCTCAGTGCCCAATCTGTCAATGACACAGACTAATACTGAGTCCCTGATATGTTGTCATTCCCCAGAGAGACTTCCTGGATGCCTGATGACAGCTGGATTACATTATGGAGACAGCTGAGATTTGTTCTCACTGGAATAGACACTTATACCTGCACATGAATTTGTCTTCTTTGCTTATTATACTCTGCCAGCCTCATCCTCATAAACTCACAAAATGCCTAATTTCAGCAAGATATTCCCCACAGCATTTCTTCTGAGGAAGAAACTATTTTCACAGCAAAAGGTTACAGCCATGGGCACACACCCACAGAATTATTTATCTTACCACATACCCTATCATCCAGAAATGGCTGACCTGATTAAATTTAGAATGGCTTATTGATTCTATGGGTTTCCCAGGTGGCCCAGTGGTAAAGAATCCACCTGCCAATATAGAAGATGCAAGAAACACAGGTTTGAGCCCTGGGTCAGTAAGATCCCCTGGGGTAGGAAATGGCAACCCACTGAGTATTCTTGCCTGAAAAATTCCAGGGACAGAGAGCCTGATGGACTATAGTTCCTGGGGCCACAAAGGGGACTGCATGACTGAGCACACACACACACACACACACACACACACACACACACACACACACACACACACACACACACACACTGATTCTATAATAGCATCGGTTGAAAAACAACTCTGAAAAGATGGCATTCTGTCTCTTCAGATGCAATGCATGCCTTATAGCAGAGATAAGGAATGGTGTTGTCTCCCCACAGCCAGGATGCATGATTCCAGAAATCAAGGAGGTGGCACTGGGTGTGGATCCTTCACTGTTATTTTCAGTAACTCACTAGCAAGATTTTTGCGTGTAATGTTTGTAACTTTGAGTTGTATTAGTTCTCTTCTTCTAAAAGAAATAATGCTTTCACCAGGGAACACAGCAATGGTTTCACTGAACTGGAAGATAAGACTTCCATGTGGCTATTTGGGTTATATAGGTCTCACAACCAATGAATAGAAAATGAGGTTACTTTACTGACTACAGTGTTTGATACCAATTACCAAGGAGGAATGGGGTTGTTGCTACATATCAAATATAAAAGGGACTATGTCTGGAACCCAGGAGATTTCCTAGGGGAGCCTCTTGGCACTTCCATGACCAATACTAAAGGTTAATGTTAAATTACAACAATCAATAAAATACAAGATTTTTGAGTACTCAGATCCTTTGAGAATGAAGAATTGGGTCACACCACTAGGTAAGTAACCCAATTCATGGAGGTTATGGCTCTAAGCAGGGAAAATATATAATGTGTAATAAGGAAAAAAGTTGTCTATATCAATTGCAGCAGCACCACCAAATCAGGAACCAAAGAATGTAGTGGTTTTTTACATTGTCTTCTTGCTCTTTACTTTCATGTGTTCCTTTGTGTACACTGCCGCCTCCTGCTTCCTTCTCCTCACTGTACTTATTCTATTTACAACTTGACAGAGATTAACTTTAGAATTTAGTCTGCGTACAACAGCATTTTCAGTGGAATTCCCTCTGAATTTTAGAAGTAATTAATACAGCCAGTGATCTGTAGTGACTGTTGGGACCACAGGTCTCCTTATTTGGGAGAAAGGATGAGAACTTCTTCGCTTGTTCAAAGGACAGACTTAGCTTGTGAGATGGAAACAGAGTCATTTTACCCTTGCTTGAAAGTTCACCTGTGTGTGGAAGAGTGTGTATGTGCCAGTTATCAACTTATTGCCTTTGAACTACAAATTCCCCCTTCGTAGATCCAGAGGGTAATTCTGGACATGGGTCTTGTAAACATTTCTCCTTGCCAGCTGGCGCGATGTTAAGCTTTGTCGGTAGAGAGGATGGAAAGGACCCGGCAGGAAGAGGCAGCTTCTCTTCCGGGTCCCGGCGTGTGCTCTGCACTTCTTGTTCCGGGTTGCTTGGCCGTCCTGTGGGGCAGCTGTGACGCTCACGTCCAGCAACGTTTAGTCACAGTCCCCGGGTGCTTTCTTGGCAAGTTTCACAGGCACCCGAGCAAGTTCAGCAGTGCTCCTTTGCCAGCTTCCTACAAACTGTGCTAGAACCCTAGGAGCTCTTCTGCTTGTTAGTCGTGTTCTCTGGCACCTCGGCAAACTTCCCCATCCAGCAGGCTGCAGTCACACACTCCCCAGTGAAGCCTGAGTCACCACTGTGATAGGAGAAGAGAGTACATATTATAATGTTACTTTCCGTGAAACTCTGGCATAGTCCTAAACATAACAGTGTCTCCCTACAGATGCTATTCTTATGTTCTTTAGAGTTCTTTCTAGAGCTCTTAAGAGTTCATTAGTAAATAATGCTCTGCTATTTGTTAATAATTCTTTATATTAAACTTTCCTTTTTCAACTTGCTGTGATTTTTCTCCTGATGGCCCCTATTTGGATAGTATGAGTCCATCAAGTGCATGAGAAGAAAGGCATCAGCTGCAGAAAGATCAGCAACCACATGTCAGGAAGCACCATTCTACTTTTAAGGAATTTTAGCATGTGGTGATGATACACGTGGGTGTGGATGAGGTGGCAGCAGAGTCCAAGAAATGGGACTGTATCATTTAAACCTGGGGAGCCCATCTGGGCCAAGAAGAGAATTTTCATGCTGTTGCATATTTTTATTTCAGAAGTATTTTTCCAGGCACTAATATCTAAAATAAATACACTTACTATTTAAAAATAAATTTATACAGAGTAGCTAATAAGAATTCCCTTTAAAGTATTCTACAGCTAGTTGACAACTGATGACAACTCTGTATCTGAGAGGTAAATTCAGTGTCAGTCTCTAGAGAGACAGCGCCCCACGGTGGTCAAATAGGGAACATGGGAATGCTTTCCGTAAGGGGTTTGCGCTCTGCTTCTCTTGTGAAGCCAGGTACTGTGTTACCCAGAGCACAGTAATACACAGCTGAGTCTTCCTCCCGAGCCGAGGGTTTTTTCAGATGGAAGGATGCCTCAGCCCGGCTGAGCTCAGCGGTGAAACCCTGGATGCTCTCTCTTGAGGTGTCTTTTAGGAGTAACTGGAGGCGCTGTCTCGGGTACTGGACGTACCAGAAGAGCACAGGACTCCCAGAATACGAATAGCTGCACTTCACCTGCACGGGGTCCCCTTCAGACACAGGGATGTGGCTCTCAGGCTGAGTCACTGTCTGGGCTCTTGTGCCTCCTGTAACACAAATTCTGGGTCAGGGATTGACTTGCAAACAGAGCAGAATATTTTGTTAAGCCAATTCTGAATCAGAAGATAAAATAAAGTAAGATAGTAAGATAAAAGTAAGATAGTGAGATAAAAAGAGACTTTACTCACCAAGTGTGAATACCATCACAAGCACTGAGATGAGGGCGCCCTTCATGTCTGAGCTCTGAGGAAGCAGGAGGCTCCTTTCTGCAGGTTTTTTCTGGAAACAGTTCAGCCACATGGACACCCTGACAGAGCAGTGAGTGGGTTTACAGGGCATGCAAAGTAAAAGCTCCTCCTCAAAGAGCCTGTGGCTTTCTGGCTTTCTATTGAGTTCAAGTTGCGTAGCATCTCCCTCTAGAGGCCATATATGATACTGCAGGTAATCTCGGGCTTCAGGAAGGCCAATTCTGAAACAAAATGGAGAGGAATTTCCTCGTTAGTAAGACAAAGTGTAATGCAATGTTAAGTAAAGAAGCTTGTTACCAGAAAGATCCAGACATCGATGGGACATAATAGAAAGTCCAAACATACAAGTTACTTATGAAAATTTAGTTGTTAAAAAATAGGAAAGAGATGGTATATTCAGTAAAACATGCCCTCAAAAATGGAGTCATGTAGAGATTAACAAATAAATTTGGACACCTACCTTAGCATCTGTTATTAAATAAAGTCTGCTGCTGCTGCTGCTGCTGCTGCTAAGTCGCTTCAGTCGTGTCCGTCTCTGTGAGACCCCATAGACGGCAGCTCACCAGGCTCCCTCGTCCCTAGGATTCTCCAGGCAAGAACACTGGAGTGGGTTGCCATTTCCTTCTCCAATGCATGCAAGTGAAAAGTCAAAGTGAAGTCGCTCAGTCGTGTCCGACTCCTAGCGACCCGATGGACTGCAGCCTACCACGCTCCTCCATTCATGGGATTTTCCAGGCAAGAGTACTGGAGTGGGTTGCCATTGCCTTCTCCAAAATAAATTCTAAATATAGATAATTCATATTTTTAAGTAATAGCTATTTTTTAAAAATAAATTTAGGATGGTCATGAATTTTCTAAGCATGAAAGTCAGAAAGAGTGTAGGAAAATATTAGCAGATCAGACTTCACAGAAATTTAAGCTTCTGTATAGGCTTGTTAATGAAATGCTTACACATTACCATACCGAGTTATTTTCCATTCATCATCATTGATTCTGACCTTCCTCACATCAGGAATGGGCCTTCAGAATTTTAGATCTACAGTCTTTTTTTTTTTTTTAATAGTTCATTAACAATGTAACAGCCATTTGAACTAAAAAGAAGGCAATTCTAGAAAGAGGGCAGATTTAGCCAAGGAGCTTTCTGTTGAAGCCAGCCAACGCTGTGCCAACAGAGCTCAAGTGAGTTATTCCACTGGGGCTCATGATAAATCTAGGGTCAGTAGCAAGGAACTCCAGGATAAAGAGCAGAAAACTATAGGTTGTGAAGAAAGCTTTGCATGCAGAGATCAGTGGACCTCTAAGGAAGGTATTTCTTTTGAGAAAGTCTTTTCTCTAGCCCCCAAATAGCTGAGAAGAAAGTAGCATGTTGAGTCCCATCTGTCCTAAATGGAGAGGAGTACAACGAGATTGGAGAGCAAAGACATGTTTTTCTAGTTTTTCAGCAAGGTACTGGCATTGCTGCTGAGACCAGGGCCCTACTGCCTAAGACATTGCTGATCACAGGTACAGAAATATAGACTTTTCACTCTCACAGCATTGCCTCCACTTAAAGTGCTCCAGCAATCAGGCATGTCAGAAAGGAGTAAAGAAAGGGAAAGGATACTTCAGAGAAAAATAAGGGCTTCATCTGGGAAAAATAAAGTCTGAAAAAATGATCAGGGTCAGTGACCCAGTTTCCCTAGCCAAGAATCAGGACACAAAGTTTTCAGTGATTGAGAATTCATTTACAAGGAAGCTCTCACAAAGACAGAATATCTCACTGAATGCATTGCTTATTTATTGAATCCTCTTGAAGGAATAAATACAATTACATAAAATTAGGAGAATTATGTAAACTTCGGACATAATTATCATGAAAAAATACAGTGTCTCCAACAAGATTTTGACTGATGGAAGAGAAACAGGACATGTACATGATGGCCACCTGACTTCAATTCCACCTCCCTTCTGCTCCTCTCCAGCACTTTGCCCACTGACGTTGTAAGTACATCACACTGATTCTGCTCAGTAACTATGAAGCAGGGGCCACAATTCAAGTAACTGTCTCCTGTTTCTTTCTCCCCAGTCTCTCTTTTCTTTTCTCTCTTTTCTGTGCACTACTCCTCTTCTGTGTCATCTTCTCATCTCCTGTTTTCTTTTTTTTCCTTTTTTTTTTTTTTGTCTCTGAGAGAAATGGAGGTGTAACAGAAGGTAGAAATCATTGGAATAATTGTGAAATGACAGTAAGGCTCATATTTTAGAATTTTTAGTCATGAGTATCAAAACTGTAGATAGGTAATGCCTGTGATTTCTTCTTGAACTTTTAGTTTTATCGTGGCCCTGATCTGATGCTCAGTTCTGCTGGGGAATCATCTCTTTACACCACTCAAAGCAACAGATCTTCCTCACAGATGAGTATATGGAGATGCCCCAGCTCCCCATCTGACTAGTTCAGATGTTTTCCTAACTGCCAGAAACCCTGATTTAAATGTTCACCAAGATTCATCTCAAAAGTTGAGAAAAAATGTCATCATTTGGAGTAGCTTAGGGTGTCCCCTCAGTTCATTTCAGTTGCTCAGTCGTGTCCGACTCTTTGTGATCCCATGAATCGCAGCACGCCAGGCCTCCCTGTCCATCACCAACTCCAGGAGTTCACTCAGACTCAATTCCATCGAGTCCGTGATGCCATTCAGGCATCTCATCCTCGGTCATCCCCTTCTCCTCCTGCCCCCAATCCCTCCCAGCATCAAAGTCTTTTCCAATGAGTCAACTCTTTGCATGAGGTGGCCAAAGTACTGGAGTTTCAGTTTTAGCATCATTCCCTCCAAAGAAATCCCAGGGCTGATCTCCTCCAGAATGGACAGGGTGGATCTCCTTGCAGCCCAAGGGACTTGCAAGAGTCTTCTCCAACACCACAGTTCAAAAGCATCAATTCTTTGGCACTCAGCTTTCTTCACAGTCCAACTCTCACATCCATACATGACCACTGGAAAAACCATAGCCTTGACTAGACGGACCTTTGTTGGCAAAGTAATATCTCTGCTTTTCAATATGCTATTTAAGTTGGTCATAACTTTTCTTCCAAGGAGTAAGCGTCTTTTAATTTCATGGCTGCAATCACCATCTGCAGTGATTTTGGAGCCCAGAAAAATAAAGTCTGACACTGTTTCCACTGTCTCCCCATCTATTTGCCATAAAGTGATGGGACCAGATGCCATGATCTTCATTTTCTGAATACTGAGCTTTAAGCCAACTTTTTCACTCTCCACTTTCACTTTCATCGAGAGGTTTTTTTAGTTCCTCTTCACTCTCTGCCATAAGGGTGGTGTCATCTGCATATCTGAGGTTATTGATATTTCTCCGAGCAATCTTGATTCCAGCTTGTGCTTCTTCTAGCCAGTGTTTCTCATGATGTACTCTGCGTAAAAGTTAAATAAGCAGGGTGACAATATACAGCCTTGATGAACTCCTTTTCCTGTTTGGAGCCAGTCTGTTATTCCATGTCCAGTTCTAACTCTTGCTTCCTGATCTGCATATAGGTTTCTCAAGAGGCAGGTCAGGTGCTCTGGTATTCCCATCTCTTTTAGAATTGTCCACAGTTTCTTGTAATCCATACAGTCAAAGGCTTTGGCATAGTCAATAAAGCAGAAATAGATGTTTTTCTGGAACTCTTTTGCTTTTTTGATGATCCAGCAGATGTTGGCAATTTGATCTCTGATTCCTCTGCCTTTTCTAAGACCAGCTTGAACATCTGGAAGTTCACGGTTCATATACTGCTGAAGCCTGGCTTGGAGAATTTTGAGCATTACTTTACTAGCGTATGAGATGAGTGCAGTTGTGTGGTAGTCTGAGCATTCTTCGGCATTGCCTTTCTTTGGGATTGGAATGAAAACTGAACTTTTCCAGTCCTGTGGCTGCTGCTGAGTTTTCCAAATTTGCTGGCATATTGAGTGCAGCGCTTTCACAGCATCATCTTTCAGGATTTGAAATAGCTCAACTGGAATTCCATCACCTCCATTAGCTTTGTTCGTAGTGATACTTTCTAAGGCCCACTTAACTTCACATTCCAGGATGTCTGGCTCTAGGTGAGTGATCACACCATCGTGATTATCTTGGTCGTGAAGATCTCTTTTGTACAGTTCTTCCATGTATTCTTGCCACCTCTTCTTAATATCTTCTGCTTCTGTTAGGTCCATACCATTTCTGTCCTTTATCCATCCCATCTTTGCATGAAACGTTCCCTTGGTATCTGTAATTTTCTTGAAGAGATCTCTAGTCTTTCCCATTGTGTTGTTTTCCTCTATTTCTTTGCATTGATCACTGAAGAAGGCTTTCTTATCTCTTCTTGCTATTCTTTGGAACTCTGCATTCAGATGCTTATATCTTTCCTTTTCTCCTTTGCTTTTCACCTGTCTTCTTTTCACAGCTATTTGTAAGGCCTGCCCAGACAATCATATTGCTGTTTTGCATTTCTTTTCCATGGTTATGTTCTTGATCCCTGTCTCCTGTACAATGTCATGAACCTCATTCCGTAGTTCATCAGGCACTCTTATCTATCAGATCTAGGCCCTTAAATCTATTTCTCATTTCCACTGTGCCCCCTAGTTGTCTAAAATTGTTGAGTCAACTAGCTCATCAGCAGCCACTAGCCCTCCATTCTCTCCTGAGGACCATCTACAAATTATCAGGAACAAAAGACCTGTCGGCTTCAGTGGGGATTTTTTAAGTAAACTTATTCCTTCTTCAAAATGTCAATTAATGGAAGCTACTATCTTAAACTATTTTGTCAAATTTCATCTTCAAAGTTGAATGTGATTTTTCCAATCTATTTCAAAATAAGTCCACAACAAATTATCAAAGGTTTTCTATGAGTGAGATCTTTTTCTAAGTCTTTAAAACTTAAAAGCTGAATTCAGCTTTGTCTACTTACAAGACGTTACAGTATAACAGGAAAGACAAGGACATGTGTGTATGTGTGTGTATTCGTATTCAAAGTGGCACATGAGATAGTGCAAAATGAATCCAGTAATAAGGAGACATTTCTTATAACAGAGAACAGTCAGAAAAAAAGTTAATGAGAACAAAATTGCTTTTTCCTTTTCCTGGAAATGATAGGAAGGAATGTCATCAGAGGTTATGTAGAGATATCGGGTTGGGAGAAGACTAGAGTCACTTTCTAGACGAAAATAAGAGTAGGAGATGGACAGACAGGTGGAAGTAATTTGGGAGATATGAGGTAAAGTGTTCTATTATGCATTTCAAAATTTTAAAGGACATATGAATGTATTATTAACCTATCTCTCCTCTCTATATGTAATAGCATACAGTTTGCAACTTGAGTATGGAACTCAGTTATACATCCTGATGACCTATTGATGCTAACACCCTGATTCATAATAATTAAGTCCCCTTTATACGAACCTTGGAGTTTCAAACTTTCAAAGATACAAACATGAATTCGCATGTCCAGTCACTAAAGTCAGTTCAAGTATCTGGTATAATTTTCAAGGTTCTGTAATTTTATTTCATTTTCTTTATTTTTGTATTTGTCTTTTATGTATTATTTGTGTGAAAAGTATTATAAACCTATTGCAGTACAGTACTATATAATTGATTGCATTAGTTGGACAAAGCTAGCTTTGTTGGACTTACAAACAAATTACAGTTGTGCACACGCTCTCAGAATGGAACTCATTTGTATGTAGGGGGCTTAATGTAGAATAGATTTGCAATACAGCTTTTGAATTCATTTTCTGAGAAACACTTTGTATTTCTTTTTTCCGACTATTACCACCCTCAAGTGCTGCAATAAATGTTTCAAGCTTGTCTCCTGAGCAGAGGCCAGAATGAAGTGAAAGAGTAAGCTAGGTGGCTACCTGGAGGAAAAGCACTCACGCTACAGGAAGAAGAGCTGCAGAGATCCCAGGGCAGGAAAGCAGTTGCCATGTCAGAGCAACATCAAATGTGGTGAAGGTGGAGAGAGTAAGGAGACAGTGACTCATGTCAGAGAGGGGGCAGGGTACCAGATGGAGTAGTCTTACAGGTTGCAGTGAGACTCTGCTTTTCATCTCAGTGAGATGAAAAACCACTGGAGAGCTGTGAGCACAGAAGCTACATGATCTGAATTATGTTCTCAGAAGCTCACTCTGCTGGGTGGAGACCAGACTGAAGAGGGGCAAGAAGAAAAGAAGAGAGCTCAAATAGGGTTATTATTGCCACCCCCAGGCAAGAGATGAGAGTGGCTTGGATCAGGTAAGAGCAGAGTTGCAAGTGAAAAGTGATGAATTCTGGGCCTGCTTTGCAGAAAGAGCTAATTGACTTTCCTAACAGATCAAATGGCGATATGAGAAAAATTGAGGAGATAAGGGCAACTTCAAGGTTTCTGACCAAGGTGATTAGAGAATTTCATAGGCAGAGCTGCATTTTGCCTAAATGAGGATGAATTCAGAAAAAGCAGCTGGGAGGTATGGGGGGTGAAGTAGCTGGAGTGGTGGAAATCAGGAGATCACCTAGAGATAAACCAAGAAGATGCCCCAATGGGGAAGTCAGATAGATCGTTTAATATACAAGTTCAGAAATCAGAGGAGCCAGGTGGGTTTCAGATATAAATGCTGATATTTAAATAGTTTTTAAAGCCAAGAGACTGGATACAGTTAGCTGGAAATAAATTATTGGTAGAAAGTAAAGAGCTCTAAGAATAAGTTCTTGAGGCATTCCAATGTATAGAGATCAGGGGGATGAAGGAAAAACCCTCAAAGGAGACTGAGAAGGAGCCACTGAAAACAGGAAGAGAACCAAGAAGGTGCTCGGTCTCTAAATCTAAATAAAGAATCTCAAGAGGGGAACATTCTGTAATCTCAAATGTCATCATTATTTGCTATGAAAGTCATATGTTGAAACTCTAATCCTCCAATGTCATTGCATTTGAAGCTGGGCTCTTTGAGAGGCAATTAGGGTGGAGCCCTCGCTGTGGAATTTGTGCCTTTATAAGAGATGCAAGACAGGCTGTTTCTCTCTCTACTCTCCATGTGAAGCTACAATGAGAAGTGAGCAGTCTGTAAACCAGAGAAGGGGTCTCACCAGAAACTCACCATGCTGGCACCCCAACCTCAGACTTCCAGCCTCCAGAATGGTGAGAAACAAATCCATGTTGTTTATAATCCACCTGGTCTATTGTACTTTGGTCCAAACAAAGACACTGCTTCAAGTAGTTAAAAATACTAGCTGGAACAATAAATGCATGTAAACACAAATATAAATAGGCAAATTTTTCTCTTAAGATACAGAGACAATCTGAATAATATTCAAATCTTGTGTAGGAGACATAAAAATAATGCAATGAAGTGACAGAAATGTTAAAAGAGTGATTGGGCTCCCTGCTGGACTCAGATGATTCAGCGAGCATCACATTCAAAAAAGGAAGGATGGATATGAGTGTTAGAGCAGATATGGGATGAGGAGAGATTATTCCTTTGTTTGGTGCTAAAGGGGAAAGAGTAAATTAGATCAGGGACTTTTACTTAACATCAGAATGGAAGATGTAATGTTAATTATTTAATCAATGCAAATTAATAAAAAAC
Source organism: Capra hircus (assembly GCF_001704415.2). Classification (NCBI taxonomy): domain Eukaryota; kingdom Metazoa; phylum Chordata; class Mammalia; order Artiodactyla; family Bovidae; genus Capra; species Capra hircus. Next base: position 77,934,513 of record NC_030817.1, on the reverse strand, counting down.
AATTTTCTTTGTCTGTCAGAAAGTCTAAATATGACTTAGTCTCAGGTGAACAACTTTGATATTTTTAAAGCCATAAAAGAAAATGACCTGTTTATGTGCAGAAAGGGAAAGTCCCATTCCAGTTGTCAATGGTCAGAACAGACAGGTATACGGTGCCACATTAAGGGGACTTCACACCAAGGAGAATGTCAACAGAGCAGTATCTGCAGAGAAACCTGAGCTACATTCTAGCAGTAAAGAAAATATAGCACACGTATAAATGATTCTGGAAAGAATTGTGAGAAAAAGAAGAGCACACTTACATAAACTCAATAAAGCAGGAAAGAGTGAAGCCAGGAGAGCAGGAATGAGAAGAACTTCTGTAGGAACAGAGGACACAGCAGCAAATTGACACAGACACTCAACACCGCAAAGCAATTAGCATCCCATGCAGGTAGGAGAGAGGGTCTGCATTCAAGGAGCACTCCTTCTGTGGTCTAATAAGAAGATGCAACTCTAACGGGGAAAGGCTTCCCTACACAACTTATTTTAGCATAGAGAACACTGAAACCTAATACTGAAAATATTAAGCAGAGAAATCTGAAATGAAAGCCTGGTCAGCTGGGGTCTTTTTGACAAGGTCAAAACAACTTCCTTCTTCCTGAGCACTCCGTTGAGTTGTACCAGTTTGAAATCAGTTCTCCCTTGTGTTTCTATTTACTTCTTGATCCTGCTGATAGACTTTCTTTCACATGTAAGACCAAATCATATGGTCAGTTTGAAAGTTTATATGAAAATTTAAAAATGTGACCTAATTAAAATTAAAAGCTTTTGCACAACAAAGGAAACTATAAGCAAGGTGTAAAGACAGCCTTCAGAATGGGGGAAAATAATAGCAAATGAAGCAACTGGCAAACAACTAATCTCAAAAATATACAAGCAACTCCTGCAGCTCAATTCCAGAAAAATAAACAACCCAATCAAAAAATGGGCCAAAGAACTAAACAGACATTTCTCCAAAGAAGACATACAGATGGCTAACAAACACATGAAAAGATGCTCAACATCACTCATTATCAGAGAAATGCAAATGAAAACCACATTGAGTTACCATTTCACGCCAGTCAGCATGGCTGTGATCCAAAAGTCTACAAACAAATAAATGCTGGAGAGGGTGTGGAGAAATGGGGACCCTCTTACACTGTTGGTGGGAATGCAAACTAGCACAGCCATTATGGAGAACAGTGTGGAGATTCCTTAAAAAACTGGAAAGAGAACTGCCATATGACCCAGCAATCCCACTGCTGGGCATACACACCGAGGAAACCAGAATGGAAAGAGACACGTGTACCCCAATGTTCATCACAGCACTGTAATAGCCAGGACATGGAAACAACCTAGATGTCCATCAGCAGATGAACGGATAAGAAAGCTGAGGTACATATACACAATGGAATATTACACAGCAATTAAAAAGAATATATCTGAATCAGCTCTAATGAGGTGGATGAAACTGGAGCATATTATACAGAGTGAAGTAAGCCAGAAAGAAAAACACCAACACAGTATCAGTTCAGTTCAGTTCAGTTCACTTCAGTTGCTCAGTCGTGTCCAACTGTTTGTGACCTCATGAATCGCAGCACGCCAGGCCTCCCTGTCCATCACCAACTCCAGGAGTTCACTCAGACACATGTCCATCGAGTCAGTGATGCCATCCAGCCATCTCATCCTCTGCCATCCCCTTCTCCTCCTGCCCTCAATCCCTCCCAGCATCAGAGTCTTTTCCAATGAGTCAACTCATCGCATCAGGTGGCCAAAGTACTGGAGTTTCAGCGTCAGCATCACTCCCTCCGAAGAAATCCCAGGGCTGATCTCCTCCAGAATGGACAGGGTGGATCTCCTTGCAGTCCAAGGGACTCTCAAGAGTCTTCAACACCACAGTTCAAAAGCATCAATTCTTCAGCGCTCAGCTTTCTTCACAGTCCAACTCTCACATCCATACATGACCAATGGAAAAACCATAGCCTTGACTAGACGGACCTTTGTTGGCAAAGTAATGTCTCTGCTTTTCAATATGCTATCCAAGTTGGTCATAACTTTTCTTCCAAGGAGTAAGTGTCTTTTAATTTCATGGCTGCAGTCACCATTTGCAGTGATTCTGGAGACCCCCAAAATAAAGTCTGACACTGTTCCCACTGTTTCTCCATCTATTTGCCATGAAGTGATGGGACCAGATGCCATGATCTTCATTTTCTGAATGTTGAGCTTTAAGCCAACTTTTTCACTCTCCTCTTGCATTTTCGTCAAGAGGCTTTTTAGTTCCTCTTCACTCTCTGACATAAGGGTGGTGTCATCTGCATATCTGAGGTTATTGATATTTCTCTGAGCAATCTTGATTCCAGCTTGTGCTTCTTCTAGCCCAGGGTTTCTCAAGATGTACTCTGCATATAACTTAAATAAGCAGGGTGACAATATACAGCCTCGACGTACTCCTTTTCCTATTTGGAACCAGTCTGTTGTTGCATGTCCAGTTCTAACTCTTGCTTCCTGACCTGCATACAGGTTTCTCAAGAGGCAGGTCAGGTGCTCTGGTAGTCCCATCTCTTTCAGAATTGTCCACAGTTTCTTGTGATCCACACAATCAAAGGCTTTGGCGTAGTCAATAAAGCAGAAGTAGGTGTTTTTCTGGAACTCTCTTGCTTTTTCGATGATCCAGCTGGTGTTGGCAATTTGATCTCTGGTTCCTCTGCCTTTTCTAAAACCAGCTTGAACATCTGGAAGTCCATGGGTTCACATACTGCTGAAGCCTGGCTTGGAGAATTTTGAGCATTACTTTACTGTTGTGTGAGATGAGTGCAATTGTGCGGTAGTTTGAGCATTCTTTGGCATTGCCTTTCTTTGGGATTGGAATGAAAACTGACCTTTTCCAGTCCTGTGGCCACTGCTGTTTTCCTAATTTGTTGGCACATTGAGTGCAGCACTTTCACAGCATCATCTTTCAGGATTTGAAATAGCTCAACTGGAATTCCATCATTTTTACTAGCTTTGTTCTTAGTGATGTTTTCTAAGGCCCACTTGACTTAACATTCCAAGATGTCTGGCTCTAGGTGAGTGATCACACCATCATGATTATCTTGGTCGTGAAGATCTTTTTTGTACAGTTCTTCCGTGTATTCTTGCCACCTCTTCTTAATATCTTCTGCTTCTGTTAGGTCCATATCATTTCTGTCCTTTATCCAGCCCATCTTTGTATGAAATGTTCCCTTGGTATCTCTAATTTTCTTGAAGAGATCTCTAGTCTTTCCCATTCTGTTGTTTTCCTCTATTTACTAAGGCATATATATGGAATTTAGAAAGATGATAATGATAACATTTTATGTGAGACAGCAAAAGAGACACAGATGTATAGAAGTCTTTTGCAGTCTGTGGAAGAGGGTGAGAATGGGATGTTTTGGGAGAATGGCATTGAAACATGTATATTATCATGTGTGAAACAAATCACCAGTCCAGGTTTGCTGCATGGTACAGACTACTCGGGGCTGGTGCACTGCTATGACCCACAGGGATGGGATGGGGAGGAAAGAGGGAGGAGGGTTCAGGATAGGGAACACATGTACACCCGTGGTGAATTCATGTCAATCTATGACAAAACCAATGCAATATTGTAATTAGCCTCCAATTAAAATAAATAAATTTATATTAAAAAAAGAAATTTTATGTTTCAAAATATCTAATGAAACATATGTACTGTCCTCCTTTTTTAGCAAACTTCTCACTGGGATAAAATCTACAAGTATAAACAGGATGATACTAAATCCATAATGTGAAAATAATAAAAAAGATGAAAGATATCAACAGTCACCAAAAGATAAAAACTAGATGCGAGCATTCTGATGGGTGAGACAGAGAGGGAGAGAGCACAGCCCACAATGAACTATGCGAAGATTTTATTGGACATGCAAGTGAGGGAAACCTATTCCTTAGGAACCTATAGAGATTCTGGACTGGGAAAGGATAAGTGTGACGGAGGGCAGGAGGGACAGCACATGGGGACGAATTGAAGGTCACTATGTGGAATAGTTATACTAGTCTCCCTTCTACTGGCCTTACATGTGAGAAGCATAGTAGGCTAGCCTGTATGTGGGCACCTGATGTTCACTAAAGTTGAAATAAAACACCTGGAATGCTATTTTTTCCTGTAGTACTTAACAGAGCTAAGTGAAGTGAAATCACTCAGTCGTGTCCAACTTTTGTGACCCCATGGACTGTAGCCTACCAGGCTCCTCTGTCCATGGGATTTTCCAGGCAATAGTACTGGAGTGGATTGCCATTTTCTTCTCCAGGGGATCTTCCCAAACCAGGGATCGAACCCAGGTCTCCCGCATTGTAGACAGACGCTTTACCTTCTGAGCTACCAGAGAAGTAACAGAGCTAAGCCACCTTCAAACTGATATTAGGTGGAAAGGAGAAGAAGAAACAAGTTAGTAAGCAGGTCCCTGCTCATTCATCCTAAAAACAAGCCTGCCAAGTAACATGGTAAGTCCACATGGCCAGACTACTGGCCAAGAATCCTATTCAGGAAGAAACTTTGTGGAGAACAGGGACACAATGACATAAGAAGTCCATCCCACTACCCAGTTCTTCATTCTTAAATATAAACCAAGAACAAAGTAACACTAGTCATTAATAAGTACAGATGGTGTCTCTTTCCATACCTTGAAGCACCAAGTCATCAACTGTGAATATGAGTCATTATACCTGGAACCAAAGTTGTGGCAGAATGTTATGCTTTATGGTCTCATATGGAAATGCATGTTTGGAGAATGACCAAAGGATCTAAGAGAATAATATGATGGTTCCTTGGTCACTGCTCAAAAAATCTGGAGTCTTAACTTTGAATAATAATTTTTTATATTTTTTAAATTTTTCTCTCTTAAGTTCTTTACCATACATTATTTTATTTTTTCCAGATTGGTAAGAAATACAAAAGGCTTCCTGGTGGCTCAGATGGTAAAGAATCCACCTGCAACTGGGGAGACTTGGGCTCAATCCCTGCAATTTAGGAGACCTTGGGAAGATCCCCTGGAGAAGGGAATGGTTACTCACTCCAGTACTCTGACCTGGAGAATTCCATGGACAGAGAAGACTGGCAGGCTACAGTTCATGGGGTCACAAAGAGTCAGACACAACTGAGCAGCTAACACTTTGACTTTTCACGTTTCCCAATTAACAAGAAGATTCTGGCCTGGAGAATTTCATGGACTGTACAGTCCATGAGGTCGCAAAGAGTTGGACATGACTGAGTGACTCATTTTCACTTTCAAGAAATAGAGAAAGAAACTAACTTTTTTAATACAATAATTTTCAAGTCTACCATTTATTGAATACACTCACATGACAAGAGAGTTCCATGCTAGTTGTAGACACTGCTGGTGCTCAACCTAGACCCCCTTTTCCAGGCCAGTGGACCCAATTCTCAGCTGCTGCAAATGTTGGCTATGCTTGGCTCATAGCTGCCCTCTTTCCCAGAAAACTGATCTACGCCAATAAACATCACCATTCTCCAGTAGAGTATACCCATGCTCCAATGAGCGCCTTAGTCTAAGATCCGCTGTATGGCCCCCTTGACTCAAGGTGGGAGGGATCAATTCTGTGGGGCATTTCATGCTCCAGAGACCCCCATGGAGTCAGGCTGGATCAAGAGTTCAGCTCAGCCACATTCATGTTTACCCTTTTCCCCTCCCCACCTAACTTGCTTTTCTCAAAATAAGATGGGTGTCAGAAATCCCAACTTTGGCTTTGTTAAGGAAGTCAACCTAAGACAATATGCTACCTCACTTAATCCTAAACCTAAAATATATATGAGCATAGCCTGAAATCAAGTCACTCATTAGCAACAAAAGATAATCAGACCAGCACCACAAACCAGGTTCTTTCCAGTGGCACCAGAAGACACACAAGTGGAAAGAGAATTCGAGTATCTTGAGCTCAATACATTTCATGCTCTTTCTCATTGCCTTTCAAGTGCTTTTTCCATGATTTGGAAATATTTCTGAGTCATAAGTTTCCAGACTGAGAATTTGAAGCAAATTCCGATTAGATTACATCCTTCTTTGCATGCTAAGTTGCTTCAGTTGTGTCTGATTCTGTGCGACCCCATGGGCTGTAGCCTTTTATACTTTTACATCCTTTTAGTCAGTGACTATGTGAACAAAACTGAGTAAAAATCTTAATTAGTCATTTCCAGCTTTTCCCGCTCTTTGGACTAAATAAACAATGTCATGTCTAACAGACCACTACTTCAGCTTTATGACGACTGTGATGTCTAATTTTTTCCCCTGGATCTATTTGTTGTTGTTCAGTCACTCAGTCATATCTGACTCTTTGCGACCCCATAGACTGTAGCATGCCAGGCTTCCCTGTCCTTCACCATCTCCTGAATCTTGCACAAACTCATGTCTACTGAGTCGTGATGCCATCCAACCATCTCATCTTCTGTCATCCCTTTCTCCCCTGCCTTCAATCTTTCCCAGCATCAGGGTCTTCCAATGAGTCAACTCTTTGCATCAGGTGACCAAAGTGTTGAAGCTTCAGCATCAGTCCTTCCAATGAATATTCAGGGTTAATTTCCTTTAGGATTGACTGGTTTAATCTCCTTGCAGTCCAAGGGCCTCTCAAGAGTCTTCAACACCATGGTTCAAAAGCATCAATTGATTTCCATCAGATCATAAACGTTTTTCCCGGACTTTGGCATAAGTTATAGGACAATTCCACAGTGATAGTGAGTCAGGAGAGGGCGGATATTCATATTCTTGATGGTATTCCCAGCTCTCTCACCAGCATTCTCTAAAACATCCTCAATACCATATGGTCTTTGATAACTGATCCATGTAGGTCTTTAATCACCATAACATTGGTTACTCAGAGATCCTTCTCAGGAAACCTGTACCCCTACACCCTGCTGTGGGTGTGGGATATTCTATGGCTGTAGCTAATTCTCTCTACCATCCCCAGCCACACTAACGTACATAGGAATCAATGCACTCTCTCACAAGGCTCACACCTGGAACTTTGAGTTCTACTCAGCCTTTACTCAACAATGGTAACATAAACCTCTGATCTGAGTTCCTGCAACTGTCTAGGCTTTTTGTTTCAACCAGTCCTCACCTTCTGATGTTAATCCTTCCATCCACCCATCAAATGCATCCTTATCTAATCCACCAATGGGGCTGCAGTTGAAGATGAAGATGGGTGAAGATGAGGTGGCAGGTCTATAACTAAAGTAATTCATGACTCACAGCTTTTTCAAAATAGTTGCTTAAGACTCCTTTCTGGGACTTCCCTGGAGGTCCAGTGGTTAACACTTGGCCTTCCAATGCAGGGGGACTTTCCAATTCTCTTTCCACTTGTGTGCCTTCCAATCCCTGGTCTGGGCACTAAGATCCCACATGCTTCACAGCCAAAAAGCAAGAAACATAAAATAGAAACAATATTGCAACAAATTCAATAAAGGCTTTAAAAATGGTCCACATTAAAAAAAAACTTTAAAAAAAAGACTTCTGCATTTATGTTTTTCCATTATTTCCTAAAGCAATGAATATCAAACACCTTGAATAACTACATGGAGAAAGAGCAAAATGTACCAGGAACTATGAGGGAGTATCTCAGTTATCATATTAAAATATTGTCGTATATAAAAGCATCATAATTCCAATTCCAGTGAGTAAAGTTATGGTACAAAACTAGAGAACAATGAGAAGATTGAAAAATATTTCAGTCATTTAGACCAAACTGTGTCTTTAATTTCCCTTCAGAATCAACTGTTCCAGAATTATGAAAATACTTCCCTAATTAATCAAACCTTCTACACTGTTATTCTTAGTCCTCATTTACCTCTAGAGAGGTGACAGAATGTCTGTGCCCTGCAGCCTAAGCTCTCCAAGAGGCGCTGCTGGGGCCCCAGCAGTTTTGGGCACAGGCAGCAGGTGCCTGGGGAGCACTGTGTGCTCACTGCACAGAGGTACGTGGCTGAGTCGCTGGGCTCGGAGTCTCTGATATGCAGGGAGACATGCTTGTTGGTTTTATTGGACTGCGCTGTAAATTTTCCTTCTTCTTTGTCTTTGTCTGAATACACGAGCAGCAGAAACTCAGGGCCTTTCCCAGGGTACTGCCTGTACCATGTGAAGTACTGAGAAGCACTGTCAGAATAAGTGCAGCCGAGAGAGGCGATGGCTCCCTCTGGGACAGGCAGAGACGCAGGACTCTGCTCCACTGTGTTCTGCTGGCTGCTCACCGCTGTGCAAAGAGACAGCGAACGCTCAATCAAAGAAGGTGGGTTAGGTAGTAGATGCCTCCTCTCCAGAATTCAAGTTACCTTTTCACAGGCCTCCCACCTCTACCACCCCTTATTTAAGGGAAATAGTGTTCATGTTTCTCCATGAGCCTAGAAGGGACAATGAGTCCAAATACTGTATTTTATGGTCCCATAGAAATGCCCCAAACTTACAGATTAACTGAAGCCACAGGATCACTAATAAAACTCTTGAGGATTTCATCATTCTTGCCTCCTCTGGTTCACTGAGGATTCAAATTTTAAGGCCTAAAAAAAAAAAGAGTTGAGCTCAGACATTTCAATTCTTCTGCTTTAGAAATCATAAAAAGAGCCTGTTCTATCAAAGACAAAAGAAACTTTTTTCATTACCCGTGTGACACACCGCCGAGCTCCTCCTCTCTCTTCCTACTTTCTCCCTCCCTCTTTCTCCCCCCCCCCCCCCCCACACACACAGGAAGGAATACATGAGCAGGGTCCCTGAGAAGACACTGCCATCTTGTGGACTCAAGACCCTGATCAAAGAAATATTTGAAACATAGATACTTACCATGGGAACTGATGAAAATAAAAAATTGCCACTTTAGTTAAATTAAAAATCTGAGACGCATATGGTCCAAGTCAATGTGTGTGGGGATAGAGTGATGTCTACATGTGTGTTTTACATCAAATGGCAACACTTGTCTGATTAGAAGCAGCTTTATCAAACGGCCACTCGCTCACACTGAAAAACCAGTCCTAAGGTATTCTAGTGATAGAAGTCTGGGTGAGGCTCTCATGATTCAGGGGATCTGTGTAGCTTTTCTTCATATCAGGCCAACACTTCCTATCTTATTTCCCCACTTCTATTTTTAAAGAAATCTAATCTAACTCAAAAGAATCCTCTTAAGACACAATGACCTAAAATCTAACTGAACAAACATGTTTCCAGCTCACAACTTGAGCAGATTTTTAACAAAGTTAAGGACTTAATTCTTAATTCCATTTTGTACCAGTGGCATATCTGTGTGGAAACATTGCTTACTTGGGCTGATGGTAGTAGTAGATGGACCAGCCTTCAGTACCTAGAGTGTAAATAAAACCCAAAGGACATGTCCATGAGTCTAATCCCTCTTGTACAAAGCCCTTGCATCTCAGGATTAATCTCCAAAGTTATGGGTCTGTTATCAGTCTCTCTAACAAGATTCCCTGGTGGCTCAGTGGTTAAGAATCCGCCTGTCAGTGCAAGAGACGTGAGTTCAATCCCTGGGTCGAGAAGATTCCCCAGGAGAAGGAAATGGCAAGCCGCTCCAGTATTCTCGCCTGGAAAATCCCATGGACAGAGGAGCCTGACAAGGCTATAGTCCATGGGGTTGCAAAAGAGTCAGATATAACTTAGCAACTAGACAAGAGCAACAATAACTCTCTGCCTTTCTATTGTACCCTAACCAGCAAACCAGGTTTATCAGAGGGCTACCTATGCAAGAAGCTTAACTGAGTCTAACGGAAAAAAGAAGCGCAGACAAGTACTGTTCCTTCTCATTTCACCTCCTGCTCATGCCCTTGTAGAAGCTAGTGGCTAGAGACCAGCAATGCAGCAGGTCCCTTTCTGCTCAAGAACTAGGTATCCATGAAAGATGGACTGGTCAGGTCCTCCCTATTCCCACCAATGGCTATGTAGGAAGTAGGATGAGGGAGAAGATGCTAACAGTGGGATCCTTTTCTTTAAGAGAACATTGCTTTAGACAAAACCCACACAGCTATTTCTCACTCTTCTCCTCTTCTGGGAATCCTATACTTATGTCGGAAAATGTGACAGTGTCCCACAGGTCCTTCAGTCTCGGTTCATTTCTCTTCATTCTTTTTCTTTCTGCTCTCTGACTGGACAATTTCAATTAACCTACCTTCAAGTTCTTTCTCCTACCTATTCAAATCTACTGTTGAATTTTTCTTAGAAAATGTTCTCTGTGTAACAATTTCTCTGCCCTGAGAGAGTGCTGAGTTATGTGACATGCAGACAAGCCCTTTGCATTAGTCCTTGAGGGAGCCACGAGACAGGTTAAAGCAGTGAAGCTCTGCTCTTTCATGACAAAGAACTCTTCCTCCTCCACCACCAGGAACCCACACTGGGGATGCAGGCAGCTATCTAAAAACTGCCATGGATCCAGTGACGGAAAGACGGAACAAGGGTGAGAGAAAATACCACAGGGCTTTCCTGCCAGGTGTCCGTTTCCTTCTGCTTACGTGTTTGCTCAGTTGCTGCACAACTCTCTGCACAGCTCTTTGCCTCTATGTACAGATAAATGCGCTAAAGTTTCCTGTCTTTCTAAGTTGTCCTCTTCCTGGACCTTTGGCTGCAGAGGCAAGACTTTTCATGGCCTTTTTTGTCTACATCTGTTGGCATTTCCAGGTTTCTGGCTTCTCCAGGACTCACTTGGTTTACATGAGGCAAAAGAAAGCTCAGGGAACTCACTGCTCTATCATTCCTGAAGCCCCAAGTTCCTAAGCTAGTCTGGCTTCTTCTCTCCAAATTCTTATGTTTTTCTTTTACATGTGGTCCAGGGTTTCTAACTGTCCTTAACAGGTTGATTAGAAAAAAAAAAATACACCTACTATAGCTTGTCAGAAGTGGAAAGAAAGCATGATGCTTCCTTCTTTTCCGGAAGAGTGAACTTCTGACCAGCTTGGCTAGTCTACTTTCTTGACAGTAAGCCAGTCAAAATGGTATTAAAATTATTTAATTCTTGTTCAGCCACCTAGATTCTCCGGTTGAATAAATGCAGTCCTAGATTATGAAGATAACTATGGTTTACATGAGTACACTGCTCTAAGAATTCCCTTAAATGGCCCAGTAGGTCCAAAGTGGTGAATATAAATGATCTCTGTAAATGGCATGAAAATGCCCTTATTCCTCTTGCTCCTTATCATTCTATACAAAAGTTTTGAGAGTGATTAGGAAATGACTAGGAAAAATGGCAAAGTTGTAGCTACTAGGATGGTCATGCCAATTCTGTGGTAGTGGAAAAGGAGCAACAACCCTGGTACTAGAGAAGGGGAAACCTTAGACCCTGGAGAGTTTGTGTTTGTTGGAAGGGAAGATTATTCATGCTCTCCTCGTGTGCTAGACCCAGCACCGCAGCCTAAGCAGAACAACCATATGGTCTGTGAAAACAGAAAAATTGAGATGAATGTGGCCCATCCTGGACTGTTCTTCTGCACCTGACATCACCAACAGAAGCTGCTCAACATGGATTCCCAACCCTCTATGTGTACAAACCTGTAAATCAGCACAAATTTGTTTCAGTATGGCGGGTTCAAATGCATATGCTTCTGGTGTCTGCCCATCTTGAATTATGCCTCATGAATGACGCTGCTCATATAACTTAATAAGTGATGTAATATGCAGAGTACATCATGAGAAACGCTGGACTGGAAGAAGCGCAGCTGAAATCAAGATTGCTGGTAGAAATATCAATCACCTCAGATATGCAGATGACACCACTCTTATGGCAGAAGTGAAGAGGAACTAAAAAGCCTCTTGATGAAAGTGAAAGAGGAGAGTGAAAAAGTTGGCTTAAAGCTCAACATTCAGAAAACGAAGATCATAGCATCTGGTCCCATCACTTCATGGGAAATAGATGGGGAAACAGTGGAAACAGTGTCAGACTTTATTTTTGGGGGCTCCAAAATCACTGCAGATGATGACTGCAGCCATGAAATTAAAAGACGCTTACTCCTTGGAAGAAAAGTTATGACCAACCTAGATAGCATATTGAAAAGCAGTGACATTACTTTGCCGACTAAGGTCCGTCTAGTCAAGGCTACGGTTTTTCCAGTAGTCATGTATGGATGTGAGAGTTGGACTGTGAAGAAGGCTGAGCACTGAAGAATTGTGCTGAAGTTTGAACTGTGGTGTTGGAGAAGACTCTTGAGAGTCCCTTGGACTGCAAGGAGATCCAACCAGTCCATTCTGAAGGAGATCAGCCCTGGGATTTCTTTGGAAGAAATGATGCTGAAGCTGAAACTCCAGTACTTTGGCCACTTCATGAGAAGAGTCAACTCATTGGAAAAGACTTTGATGCTGGGAGGGATTGGGGGTAGGAGGAGAAGGGGACAACAGAGGATGAGATGGCTGGATGGCATCACTGACTCGATGGACATGAGTCTGAGTGAACTCCAGGAGTTGATGATGGACAGGGAGGCCTGGCATGTTGTGATTCATGGGGTCGCAAAGAGCTGGACACGACTGAGAGACTGAACTGAACTGAACTGAACTGAATGATGATTCTAATCAAGTTTAACAATAAATTTAAAACTGGACCAATCTGTCTCCCTTGGAATTATATGTTTGTGTTTGGGAAGAAAGAACATCTCTCCTTTGGGAAGGATGGTTGATCTCTGCTCCCTTCTTAGAAATTAAACCAAAGACCAGTGTGTCCAATTCCCTTGCATGGGTCATAATGAATAATATACTATGTCCAAGCTGTTTATATCCTGGAACTTATTCACAGTTGACTGAATCTGGAATCCTAGGAGACATGACTCAGCTTGATCATGCAGACTGGTCTCATCCTGCTATATAAATTTCTGCTCACAGTAGCTATTTATTTGCTAAGCTGTGTTCAACTCTTTTATGATCCCATGGACTGTAGCCTGCCAGGCTCCTCTGTCCATGAGATTTTCCAGGTGAGAATACTGGAATGGGTCACCATTTTCTGCTCCAGGGTATCTTCCCAACCCAGGGATTGAACCAGTGTTTCCTAAGTCTTCTGGATTGCAGGCAGATTCTTTACTACTGAGCCACAAGGGAAGCCCTGCTAATAGTGGATTTGATTAAATGTTGTTAGAGAAAAATCAAATAAATTTAATCTCAGTCTTCATCATTCAGAGAAATCAGAACAGTGGATGGAGTGGCAAACTCTCAAGAAAAATTTCTAGAAACTAATGCAGTTTAGAACCATGAAGTGAATGTTGTTGAAAGGCAGTTCGCTGTCTCTTACACTTCTACATGATGTTCTGGGTTTACCGACAACGTAAGGTAACCACTCAACCTGAACCATTTCTCAGAGTTGTGCTTGCAGCATGTAACCTTGATGGATGGGGTAATGTCTTCTCTGAGACAAAGAATGAGCTTTCTTACTGCTTGGTGAAAATAACAATGAATTCCCCAAGCTCGCTATTCATCAGCTGTGACACAATCCCATTGCATGCATAGCATCCATTTACACCCCTTATATCACCATAAGAGACTTATGGACAAAGGCAACTGAAGCAAATGTGCTAGTGTTCATGCTGCTTGCTGTGTCCTAAATAATAACATCCTTCATCTGTTACACAGGATTTGTGACTTTACTGATAGCACCAAAGACACAACAAGCTATTAACCTGTAAGAGAGTAAGATCTGCTGCTGCTGCTGCTGCTGCTGCTGCTGCTGCTGCTGCTGCTAAGTCGCTTCAGTCGTGTTCTACTGTGTGCGACCCCATAGACAGCAGCCCACCAAGCTCCCCCCATCCCTGGGATTCTCCAGGCAAGAACACTGGAGTGGATTCCCATTTCCTTCTCCAATGCATGAAAGTGAAAAGTGAAAGTGAAGTCGCTCAGTCATGTCTGACTCTTCGCGACCCCATGGACTGCAACCTACCAGGCTCTGCCATCCCTGGGATTTTCCAGGCAAGAGTACTGGAGTGGGTTGCCATTGCCTTCTCTGAAGTAAGATCAAGACAGACAAAACCCTCTCTGCCACCTTTAGAGATACTATAATAAATACTTGAATTACTTTTGAGAAAAATGTTTCCCCAAACTGGTCTAAAATGGATCTTTTCTAAAGGATATTCTTTATAGCCTCACATGGGACTTAACTATTATTTCTAATGAAATGCTTTAGGAATTCTCTGACATACTGTAATGAAATAAAGACTCCGGGGAAATTGGTGTTACACCCTCAAATGACTATTAATTCTGTGAGGAACCTAATACCAGTACACAATCAAAAGTAGAATAAATATGAACCAGCCCTCTGACCATAATTATGATCGCTAATCAAAGCTTTAAAAACAAATTTATCTCCTATAAAATGTTTCTACCAAGGCTAATTATTTGAATATGTTTCCTGAGACTTTCTCTTGCAGTAATTTGAAATCAAATTTTGACACGTGCTCATAATTATTTGACTTGAAATTCCTTTTATATTTTCCAAAGTCGTTTGGATATATCTTTTTTTTTTCTCTTTTACATATTTCACTGCAGGGTTTCTAGCTTTCAAGGTGACCCAGTTCATTGAGATTAGACCTGATAAAGTGAAGTCAGTTGACTGAGGACAGACTGAGACCCTGCATGGATCTAATCATTTACCAGAGCCTCCTGAGCAAAGGAAGGCTGGAACCTGAGTCTTCAAGTAAGAGCCAGAGATAACTGAACTAGAGCACAGAAGAAGCAATGAGAACATACATGAAGTTAAGAGTTTCAAGGGTGGAAATGACAAGAAGGAAAAGGAAAGCAAAGAGGGAGAAGGCCCACGTAACATTTATTTGGTAGATAGTTATCAACTGACTGCTAGGGGCCAGTCACTGTTCTAGACGCTAAGAGTAGAGCCCATGAGCAGAACACACAACAATACTGACCTCACAGGACTTATAATCTAACTGGAGTTATTAGCAATGAATATATTGACATGTCAATCAAAACTATGCCTGCTCATTATGGTTATTACCATTGACCAGGGTATTTGATACAGAGCTTCCCTGGTGGCTCAGAGGTTAAAGCGTCTGCCTCCAATGTGGGAGATCTGGGTTTGATCCCTGGGTTAAGAAGATCCCCTGGAGAAGGAAATGGCAACCCACTCCAGTTTCCTTGCAGAAATTTCTTGGAGAATCCCATGGACAGAGAAGCCTGGTGAACTACAGTTCCTGGGGTCACAAAAGAGTTGGACACAAATTAGTGATCAAACATAAACAAGTGATATTTGAGCTGAGACCTCAAGGATGAAAATAGGTCAGGCTCACCAAGATCAGGGTGAGGGGAGGGGCGGGAATTGCAGACAAATGAAAGAATAAGACCCAACGTGGGACAAGACGTGACAAGTTTAGAAAACTGAAAGGTCAGCATTGTGACTGCACAGAGAGTCAGGGAAAAGAGTTATGAACTAAGATTGAAGGGTCAGGTGGGATTCACATTGTGCAGAATCTTGTATACCATAGCCAAGAGTTTGTATTTTATTCTAGAGGCAATAGAAATCCACTGAAGCATTCAGGCAGGTAGCAACAACTTTAAAAAAAACCACTGTTGCTACCAGTCAGATTAGTGCTTCTTAAATTTCAAAGTGGTAGAATCACCTGGGGATTCATTAAAATGAAGATTCAAATTCAGTAGATTAGAAGTCAATCCTGGGATTCTGCACAAATTCTAATATTGCTGGTCTATATTTTGAGTATCAAAACTCTGGGTAATAGAGAGAAAAGAGACAAGTTAGAAGGTAACCTGGATCAGAACAATGCTTTCCAATTTTGTTTAATACATCTTATTTTCTGAAAAGATAAGTTCAATTCAGCCACTCAGTCGTGTACAACTCTTTGCAACCCCATGGACTGCAGCACACCAGGTTTCCCTGTCCATCACCAAATTCCAAAACTTGCTCAAACTCATGTCTATAGAATCAGTGATGCCATCCAATCATCTCATCCTCTGTCATCATCCCCTTCTCCTCCTGCCTTCAATTTTTTCAGCATCAGGATCTTTTCCAATGAGTCAGTTCTTCACATCAGATGGCCAAAGTATTGGAGCTTCAACATATGCTTTTTTTCACTTAAGATATAAATAATTGCTTTATGAAAAGGAGAAAAATCTGTTTGTGCTAATTACTGCAGCTTTCTCAACCTGCGTATCAATATAGCAATCACTATAATTCTTCACCACAACATCTGTTCAGTTGCCTAACTTGGGACCTAATAGTAGGAGAAAAGATAATCTCCCTTTGCAGAAGGCTAGAATGAATCTCGCAGACATGGAGTCCTGACACAGTGGTCCCTTTCTCTTGTCTGTTTGTTCTGACAGCCCAGGTCTGTTCAGAGAGGGCAAATAGATGCTAGATTTTGGTCATCGGGTTATCAAACCTTTGAATTTATATTGTTCCCATTAATTCAGTTGGAACCCTCTCAGTCAGGTCTGAGTCTTTGCGTCCCCAGACCTGCCAGGCTCCTCTGTCCATGGCATTCTCCAGGCAAGAATACTGCAGTGGGTAGCCATTCCCTTCTCCAGTGGATCTTTCCAACCCCAGGACTGAACCCAGGTCTCCTGCATTGTAGGCAAATTCTTGACAATCTGAGCCACCAGGGAAGCCACACACACACACACACAAAAAAAAAAAGCCACAAAAAGCCTCTATATTCTGTGCACCTAGTTCTAAGGGAATATACCACATATTCCCTTAAGAGACCTCCATAAGACAGCTGATCATAAGACCACTACTGATTATGATATTTGTGTAGGAATGTGAAAGGAAAGCCATGCCTAGGGATATTACTAAGCAACGTGGCGTCAACTACAAACTGGCGCTTGCCAAGAGTGTTTGCCAGCCACCGAACAGCAGCGAGGGCAGCTGCCTCCTGCCTCTACAGACACTGAGCCCTGCGCTGCTGCAGCTGCTGACCTTCAGCGCCCGCTGAGGGGAACGCAGGGTGCAGAGTGAGGCACTCTGTGCTCCAGGGAAACTGGGGAAACAGGTCTTTACAGGGTTAGATATTTTCAGGAACCGATTTCATGATCCCAATCCTTGCATCTCTTCATATCTAGAAAAGCACTAAATCCCTTCATGGTGACATCAGCTCCTTGTGACTAGCAGAAAATCTTTTGTTAAGTAAGCAGTTGATTGCATTGAATTCCCGCTTCACCAAAATCTTATATGTTGACTTTCCCCCACTACCTCTTTGGAGCAGTCTCTCAGAGCTCTCTGAGATTCAGTCTCCCCAGCTGCAGTGCTCATTTTGCCCCAAGTAAAACTTAATTCACAACTCTCACATTGTGCATATTTTTAGTAGACAATGGCAAACAGCAAAGAGCCGTTACCTACAATGGCCTACCCCTTAAAGTTGAACAGAACTTATCTTCTTATCTCAAAGTAGTCACAGCCTCAGCTAAACTGGTTGAAGTTTTTTCAGATCCTGCCCTGAATCTCCATTAAATCTGATGGTACCACACATAGCACAAACTGTTCTCCAACCTAAAACCCCCAACCTTTTTCTACCAATCAGTTGACTAATACAAAATATTACTCAGGCTATTCAACTTTGTTGCCCTTCTCAGTGAAAGGTTCTCCTGATAGTACCTCTGCTATTCAAAATGCCTTCATGTCCAGAACAGATTTTTTTAACACTCTCATACCAAATGTGAATTAATGTGTTTTAAAATAATCTTATCTTAAATATTGAAAGAAACAATACCAGGCTGTCCATGCAATAACTATTCTAAACTCCTTTTTAAACCAATCATTAGCAAAAACTAAATTAACGAGGTAGCTGAACTTGTGGATCTATCTTGGATACATTAAATTGCAAAAAGTATACATACAGTGGTAGTTATAGGTTTTTAACACAGTTCACATATCATGTATGCCTGTTAAAGTGAAAGTGAAAGTCGCTCATCATGTCTGACTCTTGGTGACCCCATGGACTATACAGCCCATGGCATTCTCCAGGCCACAACAGGCCACAATATTGGAGTGGGTAGCCTTTCCCTTCTCCAGGGGATCTTCTCAACCCAGGGGTTGAACCCAGCTCTCCCACATTGTAGGCAGATTCTTTACCAGCTGAGCCACAAGCAAAGCCCAAGAATACTGGAGTGGGCAGCCTACCCCTTCTCCAGCAGATCTTCCCAACCCAGGAATTGAACCAGGGTGTCCTACATGGCAGGAGTCACCCTTTCTTATTTCTTTAACAAACATCTACTGATAATCAATTATGTGAATGGCAAGTGCTCAATTCAACATATAATAGTAAGTGAAAAACATTATAAGCCTATTGTAATGATAATTTATTAAAAAGGTAAGCTGAATATTCACAATACTATGTGATTGCAGAATTATCAATATCATATTTATTGGATACCACACATTTCCCTATAATTGGCATGCAATATATAACCAGAAAAATAATAAATGCTGTTTTCAAAAGACAGTAATTTAAAAAACCCATTCATAGTAAGGACTGTGAATTGCTCCCAAGAGGTTATTTATAGAAAAGGAGTCTGAGTGGCAAATGTAAAGGCAGTCTCACAATTTCAACACAAAACAGTGCTAACTCCCTTCAAGAATTCAGTAAGCAGCAAGTATGCATAAAACGTGTCACACTTTCTGGGTCATCTTGAGCCTAACCTTCTATTCTGGGCTTGTCTAACACATCAGTTTCCACTTGCAGACAAACAGTATGACAAATGCTGCTTTGAAGGTTGCACCAAAGGAAGGGGGCTGCCCCAGGCACAAGTGTGAGTGCAGGGGGTGGGCGCCTGGGGAGCACTGTGTCCTTGCTGCACAGACATAGACAGCCGAGTCTCCAGGCTGGATGGTTGCGATGTGCAGGGAGAGATGGTTGGCGGTCTTATTCAATAAAACAGTCAGTCTCTGGTCTTTTTTTTTCACCCATATTTGAATGAATAGCTACAAGGAGCTGGGGACCTTTCCCAGGTTCTTGCTTACACCAAGGGAAGTAGGCTGAAGCTGTGTCTGTATAAGTGCAGGTGATAACAGAGCTGTTTCTCTCCTGGACACTCAGGTAGAAGCACTCTGTTCCACCTTGTTCCCAAGGCTGACACCTATGGAGAAGGTAGAAGTCAGAGAAAGGAGAAGGGTTGTCAGATTAGGTTCCACAATTTACTTTCCCTTTTCTACAATAACTAGAAGAAACCTGAATAAAGCCAGTGTCGGGTTCTAACGAATATCTACTAATACATTCTGCTTCCCTTAAACCCTCAACTCACAGTCCAGCTGTAGCCATAGAACATGATTAAAGCTCCAATGGGTGTCTTCACTGTTTTTCCCATTTAGGATCAGTTGTGGACCTGCAGTCTCCAACCAGGAGACCTGCTTCTGTTACCAAGTGTTCCCTTCTTTTCTCTAGTGGGTTCTTTCATTGTCTACCCAGCCAATAAGAAAAGGCTCTGCTTCTGCCCTAAGCCTGTTCATTCAGAATCCACTCAAATGAACCCTCCACATGTTCTGATCAGCAGAGGTGCACCACCATCTGGTGGTCACATCTCTCTGAACTCTGGTTAAATGTCCTTTTCATGGCTGTGCCTACAAGGGACATGCATAAAAACAGCAAAGGTCAAACAAATTATGTCTCAGATTGAAGTAATCTCATTTCAATTCAGTTCAGTCACTCAGTCATGTCCGACTCTTTGTGACCCCATGAACCGCAGCATGCCAGGCCTCCCTGACCATCACCAACTGCCGGAGTCCACCCAAACCCATGTCCATCGAGTTGGTGATGCCATCCAACCATCTCATCCTCTGTTGTCCCCTTCTCCTCCTACCCTCAATCTTTCCCAGCATCAGGGTCTTTTCAAATGAGTCAGCTCTTTGCATCAGGTGGCCAAAGTATTGGAGTTTCAGCTTCAACATCATTCCCTCCAATGAACAACCAGGACTGATCTCCTTTAGGGTGGACTGGTTGGATCTCCTTGCAGTCCAAGTGACTCTCAAGAGTCTTCTCCAACACCATAGTTCAAAAGCATCAATTCTTCAGCGCTCATGCACAGTAAGAATGTAGATAGAGAATTTGGCTATTTATAAGGTGAAAAGAGGTAGATGCTGTTGCTCTTTATTCAATGATGGGCCTTATATATAGTTTTTAAATTATAAAAACACCATGATTCACTCTCCTAAACAAACAAACCAAATATATATATACATATATATGAAACTATCAAGTTTAGCCCATATACCATTTTCATTTGCCTGTTATGAAGGAAAACTCTCTCTAAAAGGAACTTGTAAACCAAAGATGAGAGTAACAGAGAGAAGATCATTTGATATTTCAACTGCCTGTTGTCTCAGACTGTCTCCTCTAAGCTGGTTTTTAGTGGCCCCTTGCTTTCTCAGAGAATTGACAGTAGAATCAGTTGAAATGTATCCTAAAATGCAATTACTAAATGGTAGAGATCTAAGTGTTGCAGTTTGTATTAGACAGCTTTTCTCTGATTAGAAACAAGGGTCTGGAAGAAGGAGATAGGAACAGAATAAGGGGGAGGTGAGAATATCCAGTTTATCCTCTACTTTCTACTGCTAGCTCATTTGATCTATTTTTTAATTATATAATTTTTCATTCTGTCATCTGGGATGTAGTTCCTGTTTTGTAAAATGGGGTTGAGCTAAACCCTGTCTAAGGGCTCATCTAGCTCTAAATTCTTTTATACTCTTTAGCAGAACAAATCTTAATTGAGGTCTACTTATATACAATGTAAAGTGATGAGGGAGAGTGGGGAGAAACCCCTTGCACTCTGGAACCCCCAACACAATTTTCACATCCCATGCAGTCTTTGGGGGCTGCAGTGGCCACTAATTAACCCTAGGGCCTTCCTTGGAATGAATCCCTATCTGTGATTTCATTTCTCCTATAAGATCAAGGAGAATATAAATCCGTAGTAAAATGGCATGAAATGGGACGTGGCTCACTGAATGTAAGCATCATCACAGACAGTGAGGTCAAAGGGGCTTTGTGACTGAACTGGCAAGAAGATGTTCTTCTGGTGACTCATTCTATGAGTCTTATTTCATCCTGTAGGAACAAAAGAAAAAACATCGGCACGACTGGAGGACCTGGAGGAAGTAGATGAGTTGCCTACAGGTAAAGCAAGAGGCTCTTTGTAAAGCAACCAAATTGCTTTCTGGCTTCTGCCTTTCTCCTTGCAAGTGTAGGTGGGATCACCTACATCATTTTTAGAACCAGTGCAAAATGAAAATGTGGAATCTTCTTTACAAGAAGCTGGGTAAAGTTTCATTAGGTAATGTTTCTAGAGGGCTTTCCTGGTGGCTCAAACAGTAAAGAATTAGCCTGTATTGCGGGAGACCTGAGTTTGATCCCTGAGTCCATCCCTGGGTCCGATCCCTGGGTTAGGAAGATCCCTTGGAGTAGGAAATGGCAACCCACTCCAGTATTCTTGGCTGGGGAATTCCGCAGAAAGAGGAGACTGGCAGGCTACAGTCCATGGGGTCACATAGAGTAGGACAGGATGGATCAACTAACACTTTCACTTTCAACGTTTCTAGTGGCACCATTTTTCTAAAATGCTTTAACTCTTCATACAAATTAGTTTCATGTATCTGAATCTAACTTTTTGAGAATTTTGATCATTTTAGGTTCACAGAAAAATTAAAGCAATATACGTCCCACTCCCACCCTTGCATAACCTCTCTTCTTATCAGCTTCCACATGAGACTGGTCTATTTCTCACAACTGATGAGCCCATATTAACACATTATAATCTCCCAAAGTCTATAGTCTACCAGGATTCACTCTTGTTGTTGTACATTCTTTGGGTTTACACAAATGTATAGTGGCATGTGTTCATGATTACAGTATCACAGAGAGTGGTTTCACTCCTGAAAATCCTTTGTGCTCTGCCCATTCATCCTTCCACTCCCCTCAATCCATGCAATCGCTGGTTTTCACTCCCTTTGTAATTTTGCATTTCCCAGAGTGTCCCATGATTGGAATCATATAGTAGGCAGCCTTTTAGATTGACTTCTTTCACTTAGCATCATGCATGTAAGTTTCCTCTGAATTTTTATGGCTTGACAGCCCATTTCTTTTTAACACTGAGTAATATTCCATTGTTTGGATATACCACAATTTACTTATCCATCCTCTTGTTGAAGGACATCTTGGTTAGTCCCAGATTTGGTAATTATGAATAAAGTGCTCTAAACTCCCGTGCTTTCTCTTAGCTTGTGGCAGCTGCCATCAGCGTGTGGTGCTCCTTGGCTTTCAGACACATCACTCCAGTCTCTACCTTGTCTTCACATAAAAAATTATTTTTCTCATATTTGTTATTACCAGGACTCAAAAATCTGAATATAAACTTTAAAAACATTACACACATTCAATTCCCTTTTCACTTTGAAGGAACACACAAGTGCAATTAACCAAAAAATTGAGTCATCTCTTTCTATTTGTTGATCACCGTATATTTTTCCAAGCATTTTCCATCAGAGAAATTTACATGTGGCTTATATTTTATATGTAAGGAGCACTAGATTGTTTTAACAGGACATTGAATATTGGCATCTACATCAGTTATGACAATGGCTCCATATTAGAGTTTGTATCCATGAGAGATTTCTGGGAAGAAGAAGGGCCAAAAAAAAAAAAAAAAAAGTGAAATGACAGTCCTCAAGGATCTGATCTTCAGAGGAAAAAATGCTGAATTATGAATCTGGAAACCCACAGAGGTAACAAGGGTACTTGGACGGTGTAGTACTGTGCAGGGCTGGGGCTGAGGCAGCTGCAGTTTGGGTACAGGCTGCAGGCCACCTGGGAGCACTGTGCCTCCACCACACAGAGGTAGGTGGCTGTGTCTTCCAGCTGGGCGGCTGTGATGTGTAGGGTACTATACCGCTCCTTAGAATTCACTGTGGAACTCAGCCTTTCATTCTGCTTCGTCCCTGAAGCTATGAAAAACAGCGTGATGAGGCTGCCTCCGGGATTCTGCTGGAACCACTGCACACTTTTCACTGTGTCAGAAGAATTGCACCACAGAGTAGAGTTGGCTCCCTCCTGGAGGCTCAAGACTGAAGGACTCTGCTCTACCTTCACTCCCCTCACCCCTGCTTGGAAAGAGGAAGAAGCAAACATGAATGATATCACTGGAGAGTCATGGATGGGGTTTCCAGACCAGGACACTATCTGAGGAAACACCTGAGGATGTAGGACCATCTAGGAGCTCCAGGTCAGCTCTCCTCCCCTCCCTCCCACTGACAGCTGTGGACACTCCCCAGTTCCCTGTCTGGGATGACCCCAACTCACAGCAAATCTGGACCCAGAGAAACCCCAGCAGGGCTCCCCATCTTCTCTTCATGATCCCTTGCCCAGTTACTGAGGTGCCTTTGCCCCTGCTCTGAAGAATATAGAGTCTTGGGGCCGGAGAAATTTTGTTCTTACTATCAGTATGTTCCACCAGAATCACTGAGTACCAATCACACCTGAGGTGAGGCAACTCACTTAACAGGAAACTCCACCCACAGTGGCCTAGTGAGACTGCAGTAAGGTCAGCAGTTTCTCCAAATTTGAGGTTTGGGGAGACAGTGCAGAGAGGTAAAAGCAATATTTCCGATATGTGAAGTCGTAAAGATTTTTTTTTCCTTAAAAGACTATATGTAAGAGAAGATTGTGGGATAGTGTGTGAGGAAAGGTAGATGATATTTCTAGAAGAATTGTCATGATGGATTACGTAGAACCTTGAGGAATTATAGGGAAAGATGACCCATTTTTCAAATTGCATAGTTTGGCAGAGATTTTGATAATTCAGTTATGTGAAAATGCTGATCAAGGAAAACTATGTGATACATGCATTGTTTATTGCAGAAGTAAATACAATTTCTTGAAATCATTTAGAAACCAAGATATATAGTCGTCCTCTGCACAGAAATGATTCCAATAAGAATTTGGTTGTTGAAAAACAGGACATGCGTATAATGTTCCCTCTGCCTTAATTTCCACTTCTCCCTTCCTACTGTCCAACTCTTGGACACCCTGTTGACCTACATTTGATTCTGATCTGGCCACACTTTTTTGCTCAAATTCAATATTGTCTTTCTCCTTTTCTTCTATTTTTGTTCCTTGTTTTTTCCTCTTTTTATTCTTGTTCTCTCTACTCTCGAGAAATATATGAAAAGGTAGGAGGTCTGGGGTATTGGAATAATTTCTGGGTCAGTGCGTTTGGGGAATTCACTCATAAAAATTTTTTAAGTGAATAAAGGTAATGCAGATGTTCTCTGTTGAGCTTCCATGCTCTCAGAGCTCAGTAGTATCCCTATTTCTCTACCTCTGCTCAGAAAATCATCCTCACCGTGGATTTACAGAGGTAAGGGCTACAGCTTTCCAAACCTTATATAGAATAACAAAACTGAAATCTGAGATGAACTTTACACAAACACTGTTCCCCTCTCCCCACCTTTGCTGTCTATAATTTGACTGTTTTCCATGCTCTCTGGGCTCCTCTCTTAACTGTTCCATCTTTGGAATCAGAAAAGGTCTTCATGTCTTGTAAAGCCTACAGTGCCCCCTAGTGGACTAAAACCATCAACAAAGACCCCTTCAGACCAACAACTGCAACATCACAAATCACAAATCACAAAAATCACAAATCACAAACATCACAAATCCCCAGTCCCATTCACTGTGTTTCCTAATGAAGAAAGTAGTCAGAAAAAAAAAAAGTCACTGACTAGATTGAATGGAAACTAAAAATAAACTCTTACTCTTAAAATGTCATTTCATGGAAATTTATGCCTTAAAAAAATTGATAAATTTCATCTTATGCTTTTTTTTCACTTCCTTAGTTCAAAATAAATCCTTATTTATAGAAGTTGTGCTGTAAATACAGTAATTTATTAAAAAGAACAAAATTTTGCCATTTTCAGCAACACGGATGGACTTGGAGGGCATTATGCTAAGTGAAATATGTCAGAGAAAGACAAATACTGTATGATATCATTTGTGTATAGAATCTAACAAACACAATAAACTAATGTTATTGTTTAAACAATAAAGCAGACTCATAGAGAACAAACTTGTGCTTATTAGTGGGGGCAGGGCCAGCAGAGGGCTGTGGGTGTGGGAGATGCAAGCAATTGGGTACAAGGTCGGCTTAAGGATGTACTGTTACAACACGGAGAATATAGCCAACATTTTGTAATAACTGTAAATGAAAACTAACCTTTAAAACTGTTACACAGCCATTGTTTGGCTACAGTCCACAGGGTCACAGAGAACCAGACAGGCCTGAAGCACCCGAGCACACACACACACACGAGTGAGAGAAGCCAGTCTGAGAAAGCTGCACCATCTGATTCCACCTACATGACATTCTGGACGGAGCAGAGCTACGGAGACAGTAGAGAGACCCGTGTTTGCAGGGGTATAGGGAAGAAGGGAAAAAATTTACAGACACTTTTAAGAAAAGAAAGCCCAACCAATGAGTAAAAGTCAGAAAGTTTAATAGTAAAGCTTAACAAACTTGGGTAGCTCAGCTGGTAAAGAATCTGCCTGCAACGCAGGAAACCCCAGTTTGATTCCTCAGTCGGGAAGTTCCCCTCAAGCAGGGACAGGCTACCCGCTCCAGTATTATTGGTCTTCCCTGGTGGCTTATACAGTAAAGAATCTACCTGACCTGGGTTCGATTCCTGGGTTGGGAAGGTCCCCTGGAGAAGGAAATGGCAACCCCCTCCAGGATTCTTGCCTGGAGAATCCCGTGGACAGAGGAGCCACGGACAGAGGAGTCCACGGGGTTGCAAAGAGTCGGGCACAGCTGAAGGGACCAAGCACAGCACGGCGCATACAAAGTTTGGGGGAATTCTTTGTGTTGTTCTCAGTTCATTAAAGACTAACTTCCACTTTTATACTGAGTTTAGAAAGTCATCATTGCTTGTCATAAAGAACTGTGGAGAGCACGGCTATTCTCTGCTCACAGTAACCTCACTCAGGCCTCCTGTTCCAGTGCTCCCCAAAACCCTCAGCACTCACACATGTGCACTCATGGGGCAACACCGTCTTTCTCAGTTACTCAGAGATGATCGGTGCCTTGTCTTCTTAGCCTCTGCACAGGTGTTCAGCGCACATTGTGATGCGTCTCACATGAGGTCGAGGTTCCTTCTTCAACTATTCTACAAGTCTTCGTTCTTCCTTACACTTCTCATCCTCTGAAACTGTTGACAGCACTCTGCGCTGCCAACTCCTTTTCTGTCCTCTATATTTTCAGGGGTATACCCATTCTAATTTATTTACTATCTTTTAAATAGAGTTTCAGGGGGATAAAGAGATGAGTGTGCATAAAATCCTTTCCTCTCTTTCCACTATTCCATCATGCATGAGATTCTGTTCCTCCTCCTTCATCCCTTCTTTCTCTATTAAGAATGATAACTTGTGGAGGCTGTGGCTCTCCTGTCTCCTCTCATGCCATGCTCTGTCGGGAAGACATTGTGCAGACCACACCTCAGCTGGCGCACTTTGGTTCTGTGAAAGTATAGTGAGGCCTAGTAACACCCACCCGGGTGACCTGGAACAGCTTGTGGAAGCAGCAGAACATGCAAAACACCACTTCGTTGCTTATGTGGTTTACCTTGAAACTACTTTGACCCTGGAAAAGGAACTATTGGTGTCAGAGAGTTTTCAGTTTCACTGATGAAGAGTTGAGTGTGGGGAATATTCACTTCTTATTCTTATGCTTTAGCCATTTGTATGTTTTCTGTATGAACCAGAGACTAAGAGACAAACAACCATAGGCTCTGCTGGAACCACATGGATCCAGGACCCGTTGCTGCTCAGAGTTTGTGCTCAGCTAGCCCTGCAGTTTCCCTCACTGTGTCACTCAGAGCACAGTGGTACACAGCCGAGTCTGACTCTTGGACTGAGGCTTTCTCCAAGTGGAAGGAGGTGGGTTTTGCATCGTATGCGGCTTCAAAACCTTTGTTGGTTCCCTTGTCGTTGGCCTTCGTGGCTTTCAGGAGGAGCTGTGGACCTTCTCCAGGATACTGGACCTACCAGAAAAGAGTAGGGTACCCGATGGCTGAATAAGTACAGTTCAAAGTCAAGGTAGCCCCTTCCAAAAGGGTCACTTGGCCGTCCATCTGCCTCACTGAGTCTCCACGGGTTTGTCCTAGGGGAAAATAAGAGAATTCTCTGTGATCTTGGGCATAAAACTCTGGGATAAAATTATGCTTAAAGGTTTTGTTGACATAACAGAAGAAAGGATCCAAATGTTTAGAGGCGTTTTTCTTACCCAGCAGGAAAAGTATCACAGTCACCAAGCCTGGAGAAGAGCCCATCTCTAGAGTGTCTCCTGAATAACGTTCTTGACTCTCAACATGAAGAAATGTTGAAGTCACAGTGAGGTTTAGTTTCAGTGAAGTTGAGGCACACAGGAAATGTGTCTGTTAGGAAACTGCACCCTCTGGTGGACAGGTTCAGAAATGCGATGCACGTATAGAGGAAAGAAAGTGAAGTCGCTAAATCGGGTCTGTAGCCTGCCAGGCTCCTCCATCCATGGGATTTTCCAGGCAATAATACTGGAGTGTGTTGCCATCTCCTTCTCCAGGGGATCTTCCCGACCCAGGGATCGAACTTGGCTCTCCCACGCTGCAGGCAGACTCTTTATCAACTGACCCACCAGGGAAGCCCCGGTTTCCTGGTCTCTTCCCTAAATTAGAAAACGTTATCCTTGACTTTATCCATGAGGCACATATCAGTCTTCAGGTGGAACTTGGAAATCTGATCAACAGCTGTCAACCCTTCTCAGGTCTGTTTTGTTCCTAGGATACTACCTGACATGGAAGTTCTTTAACAAAGCATTCCAGGTATTTTTGTAGCTGAGAAGATATTGATTTTCTTAAGAACTTTAATATAGTATTTTATATTCTCATGTATCCATTGTGGGCCAACCTATAATCCACTGACTGTCAGAAGAGTTTGTGGCTGATTACAGAGGAAGAAATAAGAAACTAGGTCATTATTGAGTGAATCTCTGTTTTTCAGCATTGTACCCCAAGTTACAGAAGAGTGACTGACAATTATTTGTTGTTTAGTCACTGAATCAGTCATGTCTGATTCTTTTGCAACCCTAAGGACTATAGCCAGCTAGGCTCCTTTGTCCTTGGGATTTCCCATTCAAGAATACTGGAGTTGCCATTTTCTTCCCCAGGGGATCTTCCCAACCCAGGGATCGAACCTGAGTCTCCTGCTTTGGTAGGCAGATTCTTTACCACTGAGTCCCCAGGGAAGCCCTGGCTGATGTTTATTACATGCTCACTAAATATTTGCTATACCAAAAAAGAGTAATGAATAAAGGGTCTTTGTGAAATCACTACTACTTGAAATAAAATATTTTCTCAGTCCTAAAATAACATCATTTGTGAGAAATCTTATCTTTCTAACAAAATTTTTTAAGGGAAAAAGTCACACTGTCTTATCAATAGTCAATTAATCCTGAGTTTCAGAATGATTAAAATTGAAAACAAAAGAAATATCGTAATTGGAATTATCAAATCCTTGTAGAATTATCTAAGATCAATATCTTATTCCCCTTCTTCTTCCTTGACTCTAAGATAAGAGGGTTGGCCTATGTAAATCAGACAAGTACTAATCCTATTATATATTCTAAGTTGATATCTAGCCTCAAAGATACTTTCTATTCCATCTGCCACATTTTGTTGCCAAATGTGAACCAAATAATTTCCCCCAGTGTTTGAAACCCTGAAGATGTAGATTTGTGTCAAAAGCTCAGAGCATGAGTTAGGATGCTCTTCTTTCCCAGCTTTTCAAATTGTTAAAGACCTCTCAGCCAATATTCACATGACAGCTGAAAGTAGAATTAATGAGTGAATGACTTCAAATTACACGTTCTGGGCCCACCAATAACTTCATGAATCGCATTACCCAGAGTTAAGACCCATGAATCTGTAATTTTCTAGAGCTCCCCAAGAAGTTGGGTTGCAGCCAGTCCGATGTTGGTTCACAAGTTTTCATTTGGGGCAGATGTCCTAGATCGAGGTAGCTGTCAAAGATCAGGGGCAACAGGATGTTCCCAGGATTACAAACATACTCAAAACTTCTCTTTTTGAGTACCAGCAGCAAAAACAAGCACTTCTTTAGCTCTCTTTTTATGACCATTCATTTTATAAAACAAAACCTCTAGGAGTATCAGGATGAAGTTCTAAGAGGCAGTCATCTTCTGTAAAGCCCTGTAACCATAGATCCCTAAACACGCAGATGGAAGCTTAGCCCATTCTGTTTCTGGGAGTTCAGTCTTCTCAGATTCACATCAAGGAATTTTCATGAGTCCAGAGTCAGAACATGAATCATTTCCCAAATCCAGATTTAAATTTAAAAAACCAGGCTTGATACTGCTTGGATTCGCATATCCCTTCCTTTCTTCGCTACCTTCCAAATCACATAGTGAGAAACTGCCTCAAAACTATGCCAGAAAAAAATCTGGAAAATCAATTACAAACTTCTGTTCTGGTAGGTGAGTTTCCCTGGCGGCTCAGATGGTAAAGAATCCACTGGCAATTCTGGTATATAGAAAGAACACAAACTAGGTTGTAATGATGTAGGACTGAAAATAAATGTATAGCACATGGATGCAGATAGTTGTTACCTCTCCTTTAAAAAACCATAGTTTAAGGCCAATGAGTACATATAAAAGAAGTATGTTTGCATTTCGGGGTCATAAAAGAAGACTTCTACAGCACTGAAGAAAAATATTTGCTATATTTGGATTTTAATGGCTTTATTAATACATAGTTCTCTTTAAAATAAATTGTACCTCCTTAGCTTAATAAGATTGACACATGTATATACTTGTGAAACCATCACCACAATCAAAATAATGAACAACACATCACTCCAAAAGTTTCCTCTTGTCTCTTTTTAGTCCTCTCAGCCCTCTCTTCACTTCCTACTCCCATTTTCAAGCAACATTTCTCTCATAACATTTCTCTGCATATTCAGTAATTTCAAATAAATGGTATGATGTGTGCCTTTGATAGCTTCATTCATTCAGCATAATTATTTTAGGATTCTTCCATGGTTATTATAATCACGTTTCATTCCTTTGTATTGCTGAGTCGTATTCCATTATATGGATATGATTTATCTGTGGGTACGTTTATCTATTCACCTATTGATGGACATTAGGACAATAGGTGAATAGAAAATTCACCTATTAATGGACTAGGTTAGTCCTGGTTTGTGGCTGTTACAAATAAAACTGAAATGAACATGTGTGAAGAAGATTCTTTATAGTTATACTCTCATTTCTCTTGGGTCAATATCTGGGAGTGGAATGACTGGAGCCTATGTTAGGGATATATTTGACTTTGTTTAACTTTCATTTTTTTTCTAGTAACGTTTTTTGCAAATTTCCTTGGATTTGATGCTCAGATAATTACACTGTCTGTGACTAAAGGTAGATTCACTTCTTTTCCAAACTGTGTGACTTTTGTTTCTTTGTCTTGCCTTATTGCACTGGCTAGGACCCTTAGTACAATATTCAGCGGTGAGAGTCAAAAGTCTTCCCTTATTCCTGAAATTTGAAGGAAAGTATTCAGTCTTTCGCCATCCAGTGTATTTGATGGAGATTTTTTGTAGAGAACCTTTATTAAGTTAATGAATTCCCTTAAGTCCTAGTTTGCTGGGAGTTTTTAATCAAGAATAGATACTGAGTTTTGTCCAATGGTTTTTCTGTACCTATAGAGGTTACTGTCATTAATCAATCATCTGTGACTTGTTAATCTCTGTGGATACATTACTGATAAATTGTCACAACAAAATATTAAAGAAGATACAAATAGTAAAACAAAGCTATCTAGAAACTTAATTTTAGAGTTAATAGTTTTGAACACAGACCTGTCTAATAGCAAAAATCTGTTCCCTTTTTTCCCCTATAGATTCTTTTCAGAGAAATTTTGAGAGAGAGAGGGCAGCAAGATTACTTCTCGAATCTTTGAAATATTTTAAGACACTCTTTTAATAGGTTCTTTACTTATGCAAGTTGAACTAATTAAATAATTATAGATTTGGCCCTTTTGCAGAAAGAGGAAAGAAACATAAAGAATACTCATGAACTTGTTTACAAAACAGAAACAGACTCATAGACTCATAAAGAATGAACTTATGGTTGCCAAAGGGGAAGGGTGGGGGGAGAGATTTTTAGGGAGTTTGGGATGGACATGTACATACTGCCATATTTAAAATGGACAAACAACAAGGACCTAATGTATAGCACAGGAAACTCTGCCTAATGTTACGTGGCAGCTTGGATGGGATGGGAGCATGGGGGGAAATGGATACATGTATCTGTACGGCTGAATTCCTTTGCTGTCCACTTGAAATTATCACAACATTGTTAATCCATATGTACTCCAATATAATATAAAGTCTAAAAAAGAAAATATCCAAGCTGCAATTCAGAAGATGACCACAAGTTAGTGCCTTGACCATTCCTTTCAGACTACTGGTTATGAGGCACCTGAGAAGCAATACACCATACCCAGGGTGACAAACTCTTCCTTCCGTAAACCACTACAATTCTGCAACCTCACTCATGACTACTGATCACTCTATTTCTCTTTCCCTTGAAACTGGCATGTGATAAAGTAGTCTAGAGCATAGTTTTTCAGACTAACCAGGATAAATGTTTCTCAAAAATTTAAGAATTGTACTGCCATGTGATCTAGCAATTCTACTTCTGATTACATTATATTCAAAACACTTAAAAGAATTTGGATATATACCCCAAATACTGAGATATTCATATATCCATGTTTCTACCAAAAGATGGAAGGAACCCAAATGTTCATCAACAGATGAATGAGTAGACAAAAAGTAGAGTATATGTACAATGGAATATTATTCAACCTTAGAAAGGTATTAAAAAAATCTAAAACATGGATGAAATTTGAGGACATTATAGTAAAAGAAATATCACAAAATGACCAATATTTTATAATTTGACTTATATGAATTATCTAAAGTAGTCAAACTCATAGAAAGAGAAAGCAGGACAGTAGTGGCCATGGGTTGGAGGGACAAGGGAATGAGGAGTTAGTCTTTTTTTTTTTTTTTTAATTTACGTCTTTGGCTGCACATTGAGGCATGGGGGAACATCAGTTCCCTGACCAGCGATCAAACCTGTGTTCCCTGCATTATAAGCATGGAGTCTTCATCACTGGACTACCAGGGAACTCCTGAGGACTTAGTCTTTAGTGAGTACAAATTTTCAATTTTAAAGATGCAAAGAGTACTAGAGATAAATGGTTCTTGCTGAACAGCAACATAAATGTGCTTAGTATCACTGGATTGAACACTTAAAATAGTTAAAATTGTAAAAATGAATGTCAAATGATAAAAATTTAATTTAAAAAAATTTAAGAGAGTATTTTAAGAATTCTACTTTACACATCTGCTTCCAAATGCAAATATAAGAGGGAGTTATAATACAAAAACCACTTATCAATCATCCATTACCATTCAGATTTTAAGCAGCTGAGAAAATGAGGTTAGAGGTAGGAGGAAATTGGAGACAAGGAATATTTTGGACTGTGTTAACACTGTGTTAACCAGTGTTTTGGACTTTTTCAACACTGTGTTGAAAAACAGGGCCCTAGAGGGATGCAAAAGCAGTCACATGATGGTAAAAAAGCTTTTTGAAGAGTGGGACAGCAAAGGGCAAGAGCAGAGAAAGAAGACAATTTACTCTCCTTCTTCACAATGTCCTTCTAAGAGCAGTTAATTATTAATCACTTTGTGAATAAGATTGATGAGAGGCAGTTTAAACTATATTATAGAAATTGAGCTATTTCATGCTAGAGGTGTTAATAATGCAGAATGAGTGTTAGCACAAAGTTTTGTGAAATATTAAACATTTTAGAAAGTAAATAAGAGTGCATTAATTCTACTGATAATCTAAAATAAACTTATTCATTAAATGGTATAAAACTACATTCAAACAGATATTCAAAAAGAGGACTACCACCAGAGAGATTTTACCACCTTCCTCATTCCAAGTAATGTTGGTACATACAATATACATACCAATAAATATTTATTGGATCAAATTGATCTGTGGAAAATTCTTAAAGAGATGGGAAATACTAGACTACCTGACCTGCCTCTTGAGAAATCTGTATGGCAGGTCAGGAAGCAACAGTTAGAACTGGACATGGAACAAACAGACTGGTTCCAAATCAGGAAAGGAGTACAAGGCTGTATATTGTCATCCTGTGTATTTAACTTATATGCAGAGTACATCATGAGAAAACTCTGGGCTGGGTGAAGCACAAGCTGGAATCAAGATCACCAGGAGAAATATCAATAACCTCAGATATGCAAAGGACAGCACCCTTATGGCAGAAAGCAAAGAGGAACTAAAGAGCCTCTTGATGAAAGCGAAAAAGGACAGTGGAAAAGTTGGCTCAAAGCTCAGCATTCAGAAAACTAAGATCATGGCATCTGGTCCCATCACTTCATGGCAAACAGATAGGGAAACAGCAGAAACAGTGACAGACTTTATTTTGGGGGGAGGGGTGCTCCAAAATCACTGCAGATGGTGACTGCACCCATGATGTTAAAGGACACTTACTCCTTGGAAGAAAAGTTATGACCAGCATAGATAGCATATTAAAAAGCAGAGACATTACTCTGTCAACAAAGGTCCATCTAGGCAAGGCTATGGTTTTTTCCAGTGGTCATGTATGGATGTGAGAGTTGGACTATAAAGAAAGCTGAGTGCCGAAGAACTGATGCTTTTGAACTGTGGTGCTGGAGAAGACTCTTGAGAGTTCCTTGGACTGCAAGGAGATCCAACCAGTCCATCCTAAAGGAAATCAGTCCTGAATATTCATCGGAAGGACTGATGCTGAAACTAAAACTCCAACACTTAGCTACCTGATGTGAAGAACTGACTCATTGGAAAAGACCCTGATT